>NC_084612.1:7524616-7717116 GCF_033978795.1 Nerophis ophidion
CAGACAGTTGATCATAAATAGTTTAGTGTATTTCATACCTGTTGGTGTTCTCTGTTTGACTAATTTCACTTGACCATGAATTTCATTCCACAGTACAAAATAACAAATGTATGATTCGTCTTGATACCGTATCAGATCAATATTTGTATCGGTCAATGCCCAAGCCTCCAATGCCAATATCGTTTTGAGACAACCCTAAAGACCACTGTATAACAGACCCATGATGATGGGGACTCCTGGCTCAATATGGGTCTTACGAATCACAAGTTGTGCAAACGGGGAAGATTACATGTCGACTGAATGACTTAAAACATGCGTTTTGCAGGTTTCCAAAATGTCAGCATTATTTTTGTCATGTTAAGGCCGCTAACCTTCTTAGTGATCACGACACGCTTGGCCTCATTAACAAGAAGAAAATACCAGTTTAAAAAAAATGCTACCTTTTCAAGATGTTTCTTTTGTGTCCTCCAAGTTCAGGAAGTGTGTGTGGTTTTTTTCTGTTTTTTTAAGCATCGGGCCTTCAGAACTCAATGAGAAAAAGAGGTCCCATCAGAGGATACATTTTTCCCCTCCATTGTTCCACTGAAATCCTACACCAGGGGTGTCAAAGTCAAATACAGAGTGGGCCAAAATTTTAAACTGAAAAAAGGCGCGGGCCAAGGGTTGAACAAATTAACCTTTTAATAGGGACCCAAACAAGTTTTGCATTGAATATTGAACAAGCAAGGCTTATATAACTTTATAGTGACATGCAAAATCGAGTTTCAAATAATAATAATAATAATTAAAACATATCAATGGCATATCAAATAAAATGTAAATAAAAATGGAGTGCCTCTTTTCTATTTGCAGCCTTCTGAGGAAAATATCAAAATAAATGTTGTCCACAGGCTAATAATACATTTGAAAATAAAATAACAATAATGAATGAATCAAACATTCAAGCCTCGAAGTAACAAGAGAAAGTGCATGAATAAATTGTTAATTATTGCTCAGTTTCCGACACTGATTTGCTTGAACAATGAATATGGAACAAGCAATAATTATATAACTTAATAGTGCAAAAATCAACATTCTAAAAACAAACAAAAAAAAAATGGTCAAATGGATACAATTTAAATAAAACATTTAATGCCTCTTTTCAATTTGCAGCCTTCTGAGGTAAATATCAACATTACATTTTTCCACAGGCTATTAAATCTTAAAATAAAAATAATAATGAGATGGGTGGGGTTGGTGGTGGGGGGCGGGTTTTGGTGGTAGTCAGTGCTGTAAGGGGTTCTGGGTATTTGTTGTTGTCACGCCTGTAAGTTATGTTTTGGTTTTGGTCAGGTTATGTTTAGTTTTTTGGACAATTTAGTTCTGTCTTTTCACTTCCTGGTTTGTTTTGTTACCATAGCTACTCATTAGTTTACCCTAGTCACGCCCCGATCATCAGCCTCTCACACCTGTTTCTCATTACCACTGCTAGTATTTAAGGATGTTACTTTCTGTCCATCAGTCTGGGATCTTCACACTCGCACGCACCCTACCCATGCTGCACCTTCTTCACGACCTCGTTTATCTGCTTCATGCCTTGCTACGCTGTTCATTTTGTCCAAGTAAGTCTTTGTTTATAGTTCATAGCCAATTGTTATTGTGCAAAGTCCTTTAGTTTTATGTCCATCATTTCATGCCATCGAGCAGGTGTTTTTGTTTCACGTTTGTACTGTTTAGCCAAGTTTTGTACCTCCATTGTGAGCGCTTTTAGTTGTTTGTTTTTTTATTAAATACATGTCATGTACTCACATCCACGCCTCACTCGTGCTGATCCTCATCTGCATCGAAGAAACAATCCATGTCCAAGCCAAATTGTGACAGTTCTGTTGTGTTTATGTTGTGTTACAGTGCGGATGTTCTCCCAAAATGTGTTAGTCATCCTTGTATGATGTGGGTTCACAGTGTGGCGCATATTTGTAACAGTGTTAAAGTTGTTTATATGGCCACCCTCAGTGTGACCTGTATGGCTGTTGAGCAAGTATGCTTGGCATTCACTTAAATGTGTGTACAAGTCGCATATATCATGTGACTTTGTATGCAGTAAAAGCGGACGTGACAACATATTGTAGACAACGCTAAAGGCAGTGCCTTTATAGTACCGGCGGGCCAGCTCTAATGTTAATTTGATATTGCCTCAAGGGCCAAATGAAATTGTACGGCGGGCCAAATATGGCCCGCGGGCCAGACTTTGACACCCATGTTCTACACGCTTCGCTTTGACCCGCTAAGGAGGGACACTCCAGTCATTCCGGGGACTTCAATTAAGCGGCGATGGGGCGTTCAGGCACCCCGGCCACGGTTCGGCTCAGCCGTTTGACCTCCATTCACCCGTCCTTCCGATTCAAATCACATTTTTGCTATTTGCTTTATATGATAGAAAACTAAAGAGAAACATCTTCGGGGGGTTGAACCAGAGCGAGCGTGCGCAGCCTCGAGGGCTTGAGCTCGTTGTGGAAAAATAGTAAAGGTCTTTCGGCGTTATTATGGTTTGTGCTGGTGCATTTGATAGCCGGCCCGCCTCCGGGGGAGGGGGGGGTCGTGCAAACAAGCGCCGACGACCTCTGGCGATATTTCACTGTTTTCTTAGAAAGTTTAATACAATTTCCCATATTAGCAGCGCAGTGCTACGTGGGGATCTTGGACCGGGCCCCAAGCACAAGGGGGGCTCGATTGCCTATTATTTTGGCCAGGTTCACGATGACGTCACTTCCGGAAATTTGAAAAGGTTAATATCTCGAAGACGAAAGCACCCCAATCAATAAATTTTGCTGCACCGATTAAAAGTTAAAGGGCCAATGATTGTCACACACACATTTGGTGCAGTGAAATGATCCTATGCGGTATAGCTCGGTTGGTAGAGTGGCCGTGCCAGCAACTTGAGGGTTGCAGGTTCGATTCCCGCTTCCGCCATCCTAGTCACTGCCGTTGTGTCCTTGGGCAAGACACTTTACCCACCCGCTCCCAGTGCCACCCACACTGGTTTAAAATGTAACTTAGATATTGGGTTTCACTATGTAAAAGCGCTTTGAGTCACTAGAGAAAAGCGCTATATAAATATAATTCACTTCACTATGCATTTGACCCGTACCAACAGGGGAGCAGTGAGCAGTAGGGAATCAGAATCAGAATCAGAATAGTTTTTATTGCCATTGTTTGAGAACGGGTTCACAAACTAGGAGTTTTTCTTGGTGCAATCGTGCAACATAGAAGACATATAAGACAGAATAGGTAATAAGATGAGCTGTAAGTCAGCTATCAGATCTTTTTCTTGTTCATGTGTCTGATGGCCGAGGGGGAAAAAACTGTTCAGGTGGCGGGAGGTGTGGGTCTGGATCAGGGGTAGGGAACCTATGGCTCTCGAGCCAGATGTGGCTCTTTTGATGACTGCTCCTGGCTCTCAGGTAAACCTTAGCTGACATTGCTTAACACGATAAGTCATGAATAATTCCGCTGGTAATCACAGTTTTGATTGATTGAGACTTTTATTAGTAGATTGCACAGTACAGGACATATAGCGTACAATTGACCACTAAATGGTAACACCCCAATAAGTTTTTCAACTTGTTTAAGTCGGGGTCCACCTTCATCAATTTATGGTACGTGTTAAAGAGTCAAAAACAGCGTTGAAAATATAAAACATTCTCATGCATTTCTGTTTTCTACCCCACCAGTTCAAGAAGTCCCATTAGATAGATAGATAGATAGATAGATAGATAGTACTTTATTGATTCCTTCAGGAGAGTTCCTTCAGGAAAATTTAAATTCCAGCAGCAGTGTACAGAGTTGAGATCAATTTAAAAAAAAGTAAAAAAGTAAATAATGGGGGTTTAAAAGGAAACAAAATAGAGAAATATTACAAAAAGAATAAAAACATTAAGAAGTTTTTTATTTAATATCTGTTAGTAAAAAAAAACGAGACTTATTATACTCTAAAAATGTTGGTCTTACTTAAAAATGCATGCATTTAGTTGAATTCAGTCTTAAAAAACATGATATGGCTCTCACAGAAATACATTTTAAAATATTTTGGCTTTCATGGCTCTGTCAGCCAAAAGGTTCCCGACCCCTGGTCTGGATGGACCGTAGTCTCCTGCCTGAGGGGAGAATAGTTTGTGTCCAGGATGAGAAGAGTCAGCTGTGATCCGACCCACATGCCTCCTGGTCCACGAGGAGAACAGGTCCTGGAGGGATGGGAGCTTGCAGCCAATCACCTTCTCAGCAGCACGTACGATACGCTGCAGTCGATGCTTATCCTAGACCAGGGGTCGGGAACCTTTTTGGCTGAGAGAGCCGAGAAGCCATATATTTTCAAATGTATATCTATCTGTAAGAGCCATAGAATATATTTTTTTAGCACTGAACACAACTAAACGCGTGCATTTTTAAGAAAGACCAACATTTCTAGAGTATAATTGGTCTCTTATTCTTTGTAATAACATTGTCATTCTAACATTGTTACTCCTCCTTCAAAACCTCTCTAAAACAACATCTCCAGGCAACTTCAACCCTTTACTAATACCCTCCTCCATTCACAACCCAACTCCCCGGATTGTAAAGAAACTAATGTAAATAATCAAATGCATTTCTAATGTACTGTACATATCCTACTAAGTAAGACCTACACTGTTTCAATGTCCACATTTCTCTGTTGATGCATTTGTTGATGACTAAAGTACTGATATCAACCAAAGCTCCTCATCCCACCCCCCGAATGTAAATAATGTAAATAATTCAATGTATGTACTATGATGATTAACCTGTGTGATGACTGTATTATGCTGATAGTATATATTTGTACCATGAATTGATTAACGTGGACCCTGACTTAAACAAGTTGATAAACTTATTCGGGTGTTACCATTTAGTGGTCAATTGTACGGAATATGCACTGAACTGTGCAATCTACTAAAAAAAGTTTCAATCAATCAAGGAGGGGGCGTGGCCTGCGGGCCTGCAGCGAAGCGGGGTGTTGCCAGGACCGGCCTCGAAATCAGCGACAGGTGCGTAGAAGGCCCACCTGGGTCTTGTTGTCTAATCACCTGTCGCTCTGTTTATAAGCAGCAGCCAGGAGGTGAGACGGGGTTGGGGCTGGAGCCAGAGCGCGAGCGAGGACGAAAGAGAAACAGACAGTTGCTGGAAAGCAACTGAGAGACTTATTGAAAAATTAAACAATATTGTAGCCCTGAAGCAGGCTCTCATGTCGATGCTTGGTGGTCTGAAGAACCCCCAGGAGGGCAAGCCCCACACTAACCAATAATAAATTAATTACTTCTTACCATTACGTATCGTGTTAAGTAATGTCAGCTCAGATTTATCCGAGAGCCAGATGCAGTCATCAAAAGAGCCACATCTGGCTCGCGAGGCATAGGTTCCCTACCCCTGTCCTAGAGTGTGGTGCCGGGGAACCACACAGTGATGGAGGAGTTGAGGATGGACTCGATGATGGCTGAATAGAACTGCACCAGGATCTTGGTCGGTACCTTAAGTTTCCTCAGCTGCCGCAGGAAGTACGTCCTCTGCTGGGCCTTCTTGGTGAGGGAGCTGATGGTCGGATCCCTCTTGAGGTCTTGGGTGATGGTGGTGCCCAAGAAACGGAAGGAGTCCACAATGGAGATGGGGGTGGGAGAGTCAATCACGGTGAGGGGGATGGTGGGGTTGTGACTTTCCTGAAGTCCATGATCATCTCCACTGTTTTCTGGGTGTTCAGCTCCAGGTTGTTGAGGCTGCACCAGGACGCCAGCCGGTCCACCTCTCTCCTGTAGGCGGACTCATCGCCATGTAGTGGTGGCCACGCCCGGGAATCATTCGGTGATTTAATCTCCAATTCCAACCCTTGATGCTGAGTGCCAAACGGCGAAGTAATGGGTCCTATTTGTATAGTGTTTGGTATGACTCGGCCCGGGGTTTGAACTCACGACCTACAGATCTCAGGGCAAACACTCTAACTAAAAGGCCACTGAGCAGGTTAGCACAAACGAATGAGCCTATTTTTGTTTAATTTGGACTTGGTTTGGACAAACCAGCACAAACACAGCACTATTGTTTTCCCTATACCAATATTTTAGTACCGGTACCAAAATGTATTTCAATACTTTTTATTACTTTGCTAAATAAGGGGGATGACAAAAAAATGGCATTATTGGCTTTATTTTTTGTACAGAGTCTTGCGAGGAGGGGCAATATTCACACAGTTTTGCCCCTTTTGTAAGGTCTAAAGATTTGTTTCCTTCCATTTATTTCTTCTATTTAAATATGTAACTTATTCAAAAAAGTCATACATGATTACATCCATGAAAGTTTAATAATCAGGTTGCCTAAATCAAATGTCTAAGACCACCATCAACCCTAATATCCAAAATCGTTTGTTCCACCAGGTAGCGGCAAACCCAACTTGGAACACTTTATTCAACACAAACGTCATGAGGACATCGAAGCCCACTTTCAAGCATTCACACAGAGCCACCCCCCCGGATTGGCAGACCGGGGGGTTGGTTCCTCTCTTTAAGAAGGGGGACCGGAGGGTGTGTTCCAACTATCGTGGGATCGCACTCCTCAGCCTTTCCGGTAAGGTTTATTCAGGTGTACTGGAGAGGAGGCTACCCCGGATAGTCGAACCTCGGATTCAGGAGGAACAGTGTGGTTTTCGTCCTGGTCGTGGAACTGTGGACCAGCTCTATACTCTCGGCAGGGTCCGTGAGGGTGCATGGGAGTTTCCCCAACCAGTCTACATGAGCTTTATGGATTTGGAGAAGGCATTTGACCGTGTGCCTCGGGAAGTCCTGTGGGGAGTGCTCAGAGAGTATGGGGTATCGGACTGTCTGATTGTGGCGGTCCGCACCCTGTATGATCAGTGTCAGAGCTTGGTCTGCATTGCCGGCAGTAAGTCGGACACTTTTCCAGTGAGGGTTGGACTCCGCCAAGGCTGCCCTTTGTCACCGATTCTGTTCATGACTTTTATGCACAGAATTTCTAAGCGCAGTCAAGGTGTTGAAGGGATCCGGTTTGGTGGCTTCAGGATTAAGTCTCTGCTTTTTGCAGATGATGTGGTCCTGATGGCTTCATCTGGCCAGGATCTTCAGCTCTCACTGGATCGGTTCGCAGCTTAGTGTGAAGCGACTGGAATGAGAATCAGGACCTCCAAGTCCATGGTTCTCGCCCAGAAAAAGGGTGGAGTGCCATCTCTGGGTTGGGGAGGAGACTCTGCCCTAAGTGGAGGAGTTCAAGTACTTAGGAGTCTTGTTCACGAGTTAGGGAAGAGTGGATCATGAGATCGACAGGTGGATCTTCAGTAATGTGGACGCTGTATCGATCCGTTGTGGTGAAGAAGGAGCTGAGCCGGAAGACAAAGCTGTAAATTTACCGGTCGATCTACATTCCCATCCTCACCTATGGTCATGAGCTTTGGGTTATGACCGAAAGGACAAGATCACGGGTACAAGCGGACGAAATTAGTTTCCTCCTCCGGGTGACGGGGCTCTCCCTTAGAGATAGGGTGAGAAGCTCTGTCATCCGGGAGGAACTCAAAATAAAGCCGCTGCTCCTCCACATCGAGAGGAGCCAGGTGAGGTGGTTCGGACATCTGGTCAGGATGCCACCAGAACGCCTCCCTAGGGCACGTCCGACCAGTAGGAGGCCACGGGGAAGACCCAGGACACGTTGGGAAGACTATGTCTCCCGGCTGGCCTGGGAACGCCTCAGGATCCCCCGGGAAGAGCTGGACGAAGTGGCTGGGGAGAGCCACACACCTGATGTCGATTGCAGCGGCGTTGCTCCCGGCACGCCCCCCCCTCTCTGTTCTGGCACTCCGCCTCCTTGCCGCCATCTTGAGCAGGGCTACAGCATGTCCTGCCCCGCTGTCGGCCCGTTGGCTCCGCCTCTCCACAGAAAGGTACCGAAAAGTACCGACGAAATACATTTATTGGGTGACCCACATTTTTGTGGTCCTCTCTAAGGTTTCTCATAGTCATTTACATTAACATCCCACTGGGTTCTGAGTTTTTCCTTGCCCTTTTGTGGGCTCTAAGCCGATGATGTCGTTGTGGCACGTGCAGCCCTTTGAGACACTTGTGATTTAGGGCTATATAAGTCAAGTCAAGTCAAGTCAGGTCAGCTTTATTTGTCAATTTCTTTACATGTAAAGACATACAAAGGAATCGAAATTTTGTTTCGCACTCTCCCATGCGTAGACAAAAACAAAAGAAAACACAACAGTAAAGTGCAACGTAAATATGTCTACCTACTAAAATGACAATATATATAGTTACTGTTGTTTTTAAATAGGATATGGCTGTAAACAATGAGTCTTTCATCAGTAGTGCAAATACTTATGATATAGCAGCAAATGTGTGCAATTTTGCATAGTCATTTTTTCTGTGGTTCATGGGGTTTAGAGTTCAGGTTGTTCCGGGGAGAGAGAGTTCAGCAGCCTAACAGCCTGGTGGTGAAAGCTGTTGGTGAGTCTTGTGTTGCGAGAGCCTTGGTTGATTGTTTGATTGATGTTGGTACCAGGACACCACTAGTCAATCAATCAATCAATGTTTATTTATATAGCCCCAAATCACAAATGTCTCAAAGGACTGCACAAATCATTACGACTACAACATCCTCGGAAGAACCCACAAAAGGGCAAGGAAAACTCACACCCAGTGGGCAGGGAGAATTCACATCCAGTGGGACGCCAGTGACAATGCTGACTATGAGAAACCTTGAAGAGGACCTCAGATGTGGGCAACCCCTCCCCCCCCCCCCCCCCCCTCGAGGGGACCGAAAGCAATGGATGTCGAGCGGGTCTAACATGATACTGTGAAAGTTCAATCCATAGTGGCTCCAACACAGCCGCGAGAGTTCAGTTCAAGCGGATCCAAGACAGCAGCGAGAGTCCCGTCCACAGGAAACCATCTCAAGCGGATCAGCAGCGTAGAGATGTCCCCAACCGATACAGGCGAGCGGTCCATCCTGGGTCCCGACGAGCGGTCCATCCTGGGTCTCGACTCTGGACAGCCAGTACTTCATCCATGGTCATCGGACCGGACCCCCTCCACAAGGGAGGGGGGGACATAGGAGAAAGAAAAGAAGCGGCAGATCAACTGGTCTAAAAAGGAGGTCTATTTAAAGGCTAAAGTATACAAATGAGTTTTAAGATGAGACTTAAATGCTTCTACTGAGGTGGCATCTCGAACTGTTACCGGGAGGGCATTCCAGAGTACTGGAGCCCGAACGGAAAACGCTCTATAGCCCGCAGACTTTTTTTGGGCTCTAGGAATCACTAATAAGCCGGAGTCTTTTGAACGCAGATTTCTTGCCGGGACATATGGTACAATACAATCGGCAAAATAGGCTGGAGCTAGACCGTGTAGTATTTTATACGTAAGTAGTAAAACCTTAAAGTCACATCTTAAGAGCACAGGAAGCCAGTGCAGGTGAGCCAGTACAGGCGTAATGTGATCAAACTTTCTTGTTCTTGTCAAAAGTCTAGCAGCCGCATTTTGTACCAACTGTAATCGTTTAATGCTAGACATGGGGAGACCCGAAAATAATACGTTACAGTAATCGAGACGAGACCTAACAAACGCATGGATAATGATCTCGGCGTCTTTAGTGGACAAAATGGAGCGAATTTTTGCGATATTACGGAGATGAAAGAAGGCCGTTTTAGTAACGCTTTTAATGTGTGACTCAAAGGACAGAGTTGGGTCGAAGATAATACCCAGATTTTTTACAGTCGCCTTGTTTTATTATTTGGTTGTCAAATGTTAAAGTTGTATTATTAAATAGAGGTCGGTGTCTAGCAGGACCGATAATCAGCATTTCCGTTTTTTTGGCATTAAGTTGCAAAAAGTTAGCGGACATCCATTGTTTAATTTCATTAAGACATGCTTCCAACTGACTACAGTCCGGCGTGTTGGTCAGCTTTAGGGGCATGTAGAGTTGGGTGTCATCAGCATAACAGTGAAAGCTAATACTGTATTTGCGTATGACGTCACCCAGCGGCAGCATGTAGATGCTGAAGAGTACAGGGCCAAAAGCTTAAAAGCTTAACGGGCCGCATGCGACCCCCGGGCCTTAATTTGCCCAGGTCTGCTGTAGGATCTTGTGTATGGGGCCCCAGAATTTGGTGTTACGCCCCTGGCTGCACAGGCATGCCTGAGATCTCCTCTAATGGCCTCCTTGCCAAGTGCTGTCCTCCTGGAGGCAGGCAGGCAAGCAAAGGTGACCGAGAGTAGTCTTGAAGTGGGTCGACGGATCAGTGTGGGAAAATTCAGCCCCTTTTCAGTTCAATAAATTCAAACGGCTCGGTGTTATGAGACGTGGGATAGCGCCGCTCGCACACTGTCTCGGCCCCTGCGAGGATAATTCATTAACTTCCCTAATCCTCCGGCGTGGTGCTGCAGCAGAAAAAGATGAAAAGCTCGCTTGCGTATAAAAAAAAAACAAAGAAAAAAAAAAAATTCCCAGCTCAGCGTACGGCGGAGGCTGCATGTTCCAAGCAGGCGCGTGTGTGTCATGTGTTAATGATACATTTCTGAGGCTGCGTGCATGGCCGCCACCGTGGGATGAGAGGCGCTCAATAAAATATACACAGGAGGTCGAAACGGTAGGGAAATTAAAAAAAAGAAAAAAAAAAAGAGAAGAAGCCTTTTTGACAATGTTAATCCTGGCAGCTGCTTTGAGGCAACGGAAGGGTTTTTTATCAGCTCTTCAGATGTTGGATCATAGGGCGCACAAAGCTTTCCAAGGGTAAGCAAAGTCAGATGAGGCGGTACAGTACGAATAACGCTCGTCGCAATGCCTTCATTGTTACTAAAGGCCTACTGAAATGAGATTTTCTTATTTAAACGGGGATAGCAGGTCCATTCTATGTGTCATACTTGATCATTTTGCGATATTGCCATATTTTTGCTGAAAGGATTTAGTAGAGAACATCCACGATAAAATTTGCACCTTTTGGTCGCTAGTAAAAAAGCCTTGCCTTTACTGGAAGTAGCAGACGATGTGCGCGTGACATCACGGGTTGTAGGGCTCCTCACATCCTCACATTGTTTACAATAACAGCCTCCAGCAGCTTGAGCGATTCAGACCGAGTAAGCGACAATTTCCACATTAATTTGAGCGAGGATGAAAGATTCGTGGATGAGGAAAGTTAGAGTGAAGCACTAGGGGGGAAAAAAGGCGACAGCAGTGGGAGCGATTCAGATGTTATTTAGACGCATTTACTTGGATAATTCTGGAAAATCCCTTATCTGCTTATTGTGTTAATAGTGTTTTAGTGAGATTATAAAGTCATACCTGAAAGTCGGAGGTTCTGCGGTGACCGCCAGTGTCTCTGAGAGAAGCCAATGGAGGAGCCAAGATCACGGCTGCCTTTTTGAAAGCTGCTGTAGGAGGACGCTCAAGTCGCCGGTAAGAGCCGACTTAATGTCACAACTTTTCTCATCCAAAGACTTGCTGTTTGACATGTGGTAGAGAAACATGTTCGCCAAAGCTTCACAACAAACAAAGAAACACCGGCTATGTTTCGGTTGCTAAAGGCAGCTGAAATCCACCGCTTTCCACCAACAGCATTCTTCTTCATAGTCTCCATTATTAATTGAACAAATTGCAAAAGATTCAGCAACACAGATGTACAAACGTGATGGCATGCAGAATATATATATATTTTTTTAAGGTAAAATATCCATCCATCCGTTTTCTACCGCTTATTCCCTTTGGGGTCGCGGGGGGCGCTGGTGCCTATCTCAGCTACAATCGGGCAGAAGGCGGCGTACACCCTGGACAAGTCGCCACCTAATAATTTTACTAAAATAGAAATACAGGCCTGCAATGAGGTAGCGACTTTTCCAGGATGTACTCTGCCTTCCGCCCGATTGTAGCTGAGATAGGCACCAGCGCCCCCCGCGACCCCAAAGGGAATAAGCGGTAGGAAATGGATGAATGGATATTTTACATTAAAAATATATATATTTCTGCATGCCATCACGTTTGTACATGTTTTTAAATGATTACATATCATCATCATCATTTTAACATCGGTGCGTTAAAAAAAAAAAAAATTCACTGTTCGCTGCCATTCAGATCACAGAACCCACACGCCACCGCTCTCATGTTCGCTCCCGTGCAGCGTATTTTATGTTCATGGCATTCAATGGGGGCCGGATTTCATTAATGTTTAATTGGTTAATCGAAACAACAGAATAGAAATAACATAATTTTTCTGATCAAATTAATTGATTTAATCAATAACTGTTGCAGCCCTGATTGGGTTGAATGTATTGGCTGTCAAAGTATCAGGTCGGGACTTGGAATGGGAACGGAATCGAAAGCCAAAGATGTTACCCGCTGAAATGTATACGTCATACGTCAGCAGCTAAGAGAAAATTCTGTAACATTGCAATAAAACCTTTTAGATGTTTCTAAAAGGTTTTATTGCAATTTTTTACACCAAATAATATTTTATGAGAATTGCTTTAAATAGAATCATGTTGACTCCAGAATCAATTATGAGTCAAATCGTCACCCTAATGTTACGCCTGTTCGGCATTGTGGTGCCGGGTTCGATTCCCTCGAGGACGCGTCAAAACGAAGAACACAAGAAAGGTAAGATATAACCAATTTATTCTAAATAACAGAAGGAGAGCTATAACAAAAACTCTGGAGCTAACAAAAGGCAAACCAAAGACGCTAGTATGAGAACTAGGAGATACAAAATAGGAAATTAAACTGGCACGTTCTGCGATGAAGTGGCGACTTGTCCAGGGTGTAGCCAGCCTTCCGCCCGATTGTAGCTGAGATAGGCGCCAGCGCCCCCCGCAACCCCGAAAGGGAATAAGCGGTAGAAAATGGATGGATGGATGGAAACTGGCACGTTGGCACACAAAAAGGAGTAAATAAAACATTTAGCATGTGAGCTAATAACGAGCTGCGTAGCATGAGAGCTTGCGAAAATAGTAGGAATTGCGTGAAAGCAAAGGATCAAAACAAACGTATAGTTGCGTGAGAGCAAACTATGAACCCAGGCAGAAGAATGAAAAGAGTAAGGCTTATAAAGGGAAGGTTATTATTTGTAGCAGGTGTGCGGGACCGTGAGTAGCAGGTGAACTAATGAGTGACCATGGTGACGGAACAAACAGGAAATAAGAGGTGGAATGACGGAGTGATACAACAATGGAAACAATAAACAATAATATGAGAAGATCCGAGTACGGATCTTAACACCTAAGAATCGAATGGGAATATCGGAATCGAAGTGTGAGTTGTTGTAACATTCAAATCCCTGCTAATCAAGTCTGAGAAAACTTGAAATCATTTAAAATCAGACTAACAATTTTTACAAGAATAAAAGCTTTTGCCGGACAAACATTCTCGTGTTGCTGTCGAAGAGGGGACGACTCCCCCTGGTGGCGAGACTCTAAGACGCAGCGACTTGCCGTGCGTCTGACATTGCAGATGATGGAGGAAGGAGCACTTTAGCTACTTCCTGCTGATAAAGCCAGCTGACCCCTGTGGAGTGATGATGGAATCAAAAGCACTCGTGTAGGTTAGCATCTGCATCATCAGTCTTGTCGCTCCATTAACACTTCAGTAGGGGTGGGGGTTTGATGCCCAGCCAAGATGGAGTCAACTTAGCTGTTTTGTTAGTGTTTACATTAATAATTTGAAACAGTTCTGGGAGGGAAACACATGTTTAATGACAGTTTCAGATCACTAACAATGCAAAACAGAGTCCATTCATCCATCCGTTTTCTACCGTTTGTCCCTTATTGATAATTTTGACAAAAAAATGAACAACTTCAATACATATTAATGTTTACTTAAATATTTAATTAAACAACAGAACGAACACAAACAAAACATTCAGTCTGTCTACATGCCGAAGGTCATAATGTTTTCATAATTTTTTCAAAATAAAGTAACAACGAACGGCTATTGTCTTGTAGTACCGTGCTAGCGTGTTTCAAAACAATCAGATTTTTAGCCAACATTAATATTACTATAACTATTTGGCACCAAACAAATAATTAGTGTATTTGAAAAAAAATAAAATAAATGTAATCCGTCCATCCATCCATTTTCGTCCTCCTATATCAGGGGTGTCCAAACTTTTTGACCCAGGGGCCACAATGGGTTAAAAAAAAAAATACAAAATAAATAAATAAAATAAAAAATAAAAATATATATATGTATACATATATGTGTATGTGTACGTGTATGTATATATGTATGTGTATGTATATATGTATGTATATGTATGTAGATATATATGTATATGTTTATATATGTATATATGGATGTATTTTATATATATATATATATATATATGTTTATGTATATATATGTATATATGTATATGTATATATATGTATATATGTATATGTATATATATATGTATATATGGATGTATTTTCTATATATATAAATATATATATGTATGTGTATGTATGTATGTATGTATGTATATGTATATATATTTATATATGGATGTATTTTCTATATATATATATATATATATATATATATATATATATATATATATATTTATATATATATATTTATATGTATATGTATGCAGGTGTGGGAAAAATCACAAGACTACTTCATCCGTACAGAACTGTTTCATGAGGGGTTCCCTCAATCATCAGGAGATTTTAATGGAAGCATTCACATACAATGGTTTATATAGGGCACAGAGTGGGTGGGTACAGGCAGGCGTAGGGTGTGGTGATTGGCTCATGTGTTACCTAGGAGGTGTTTCCGTCTGTGGCGGCATGTTGAAATGATTTCACTGCGCTTGTTGAGGGATGATAGATCTGGATGATATATAATAAACAGTTTCTCTTTTAAGCATAGGTTGCATCTTTTATTACCACTGTTGTAAGGTGTGCTGGATGCAAGAATTTGCCATGTTATTGAATATTCAACATTATTGTCTTTGAGGTTCCAAATGTGTTTGCTGAGTTCTGTAGAATTCCGCAAAGTCTGGTTTCTAAAGGAGGCGTTGTGATTATTCCATCTTGTTTTGAACGCTCCTTCAGTTAATCCTACGTACGTGTCGGATGTGTTAATGTCCTTGCGTATTACCTTTGCTTGGTAAACGACTGATGTCTGTAAGCACCTTCCGTTGAGAGGGCAATCAGGTTTCTTGCGACAGTTACATTCATTATTGGTTTCAGAGTCGTTTAGTCTGGGGGTAGGCAGTCCTTTTGCAATTGCTTTGTTGTGGTTTGAAATGATTTGTTGTATGTTATTCATACAGCTGTAGCTCAATTTAATGTTGTTCTTGTTGAATATTTTTCTTAGGGTGTTGCCTTTGGGGAAGTGTTTGTCGATCAGAGTGAGGAACTTGCGGCCGATGTTGGTTGAGACGTTTTGGCTGAATGGCGGATTGTACCAGATGATGTTGTTTCGTTTTCTGCTCTTTTTTGGTTGGTTTCCTGGAGTGGGTTCATAGGTGAGGGTGAAGTTGTATCCGCTTTCATCAAGTGCTTTCTGGTACGGGGGGGTTGCTTGGTCAAATTCAGCTTTGCTAGATGACAGCATTGATAGCTTTTTATTAATTCTGGTAGGTATTCTTTTCGTGGTGGTGGGTGGGTGGTTGCTATCATGGTGCACGTATTGGAGTGTTGTGTTGGGTTTCGTGAATGGTTGGTAGCTGTTATTTCTCAGGTTGAACGTGACGTCGAGGAAGTTGACAACTTCACCAAGGCTAGACCCTCAGGAGGGGTCCAGACTGAGTCCAAGGAAAAACAACCTCACATAGCATGGCACACATTAAACATGGTTTGTATATCACACCAACTTGCGACAGAGGGAGGGGTGGGTTTGAGGGGACACCGCTGCCGCTATATAGCGCTGCTCAGCCATCCACAGCCCCAGAGGAATTAAGCGGTGGTGAAGGCGTTGATTCGAGGGTGGGGGTCGTGTGTGCATATATACCTAATTAACTTGGGAGAGATGATGAAATGTTTTTATATGGACTGATGCCGATCTCAAAGTTCGACCACAGGTGTTGTTGACAAAAAGGAAGGTCAAAAGCGTCCATCTTTGAGGAGTCCTCGGGAGAGTTTCCTCAGAACAGCCTGTTCCTGATTGTGTCAAGAGAGAGAGAGAGTAGTGCATAAAGCTAGATATGACGGCGTACTGTACGGAATCAGGTCGCTACGTTCTGGCCCGGAATGCAGGTCTGCACTGGCTTAAGAAGCCCAGAGAGCTCATCCCCGACAGGTGTGCAGATTTCAGATTGATTGCAGCTGCCTGCTGCAGCCAAAGTGGCGCGTGCGGGTGCGATTTCGGATGTGCACCCAGCGCAGCGCACAGATGAATGCGCACTTCTCTACCACAGTCGGCAGTGTTTTAGTTACTTGTAAGTTTCTTACAGGTATCATCTCTGCAGGACGAGGAATAGCTAAACATGCTTCACTACACAACGTAGCTCACTGGCATCAAAATGTAAACAAGCACTATTTGTGGATCTATACTTGACATCCACTCTAATTATACCAAGTACAGTAGCGTCTGGTCGGTACTACTATGAACACATCGATATTTTTGGCATCACAAAATCTTCTTTCGTTTGTTTGAAATGTATATTATGTTTATAAACTCAGGAACATTGTCCCTGGACACATGAGGACTTTGAATATTACCAATGTATGATCCTGTATCGACTTGGTATCGGATTGATACCCAAATTTGTGGTATCATCCAAAACTAATGTAAAGCATCCAAACAACAGAAGAATAAATGATTACATTGCAACAGAAGTGTGGATAGAACATGTTAAAAGAAAAAGTAAGCAGATATTAACAGTAAATGAACAAGTAGATTAATAATAAACAATTTTTTTACCACTTGTCCTTAATAATGTTGACAAAATAATACAATGGAGAATGACACGATGCACTAAATTGGCCCTAGTGTGTGAATGTGAGTGTGAATGTTGTCTGTCTATCTGTGTTGGCCCTGCGATGAGGTGGCGACTTGTCCAGGGTGTACCCTGCCTTCCGCCTGATTGTAGCTGAGATAGGCACCAGCGCCCCCTGCAATCCCAAAGGGGAATAAGCGGTAGAAAATGGATGGATGGATGTTACTGCATCTGTCAGCAGCTAAATTAGGAGCCTTTGTTTGTTTGTTTGTTTACTACTAAAAGACAAGTTGTCTAGTATGTTTGCTATTTTATCTAAGGACAAACTTGCAATAAGAAATATATGTTTAATGTACCGTAAGATTTTTTTTGTTCAAATAAAGCCAATAATGCAATTTTTTTTAGGTCCCCTTTAGCGGTACCAAAAAATTGGTATCGGGACAACACTAATACAAAGTAAGAATAATAGTAAAGGGAGCAGTCAGGTCTCCTGTTCCTTAGCCTTCTGGAAATGTGACCCCCCCAAAACAACTTATTTGAATATTCCTGCTCTTAGGAAGAACATTTGTATCATTTTTCATAGTGATGATTTATGCATTGATTGTAGTCCCCAAATTCCAGTGTAAACAGGAAGTGCGTAATTTAATCGCATAATTACACAGTATTCTGGACATCTGTGTTGCTGAATCTTTTGCAATTTGTTCAATTAATAATGGAGACTATAAAGAAGAATGCTGTTGGTGGAAAGCGGTGGATTGCAGCTGCCTTTAGCAACACAAACACAGCTGGTGTTTCTTTGTTAGTTGTGAAGCTTTAATATGGAACAGAGCGAACATGGTTCTCAACCACGTGTCAACAGGCAGGTTTCGGTGAGAAAATTGTGGTAATAAGTCGGCTCTTACCGTAAACATTAGCCGGGCTTGTGTCGTTCTTCCTGCAGCTGTCAAATAGGCAGCTGCGACTTTCTTGGCTCCTCCATGGCTTCCCTCAGAGACACTGGTGGTCACCACACCCCTCTGACTTTCAGGTATGACTTTATAATCTCACTAAAACACTACTAACCCAAAAAGCAGATAAGGGATTTTCTAAAATTATCCTAGTAAATGTGTCTAATAACATCTGAATCGCTCCCACTGCCCCCGTCTTTTTTTTTTCTTCTAGTCCTTTACTCTCACTACCCTCATCCACAAATCTTTCATCCTCGCTCAAATTAATGGGGAAATCGTCGCTTTCTCGGTCCGAATCACTCTTGCTGCTGGTGGCCATGATTGTAAACAATGTGAGGATGTGAGGAGCTCTACAACCCGTGACGTCACGCGCACATTGTCTGCTACTTCCAGTACAGGCAAGGCTTTTTTACTAGCGACCAAAAGTTGCGAATTTTATCGTCGATGTTCTCTACTAAATCCTTTCAGCAAAAATATGGCAATATCGTGAAATCATCAAGTATGACACATAGAATGGACCTGCTATCCCCGTTTAAATACAAACCCCATTTCCATATGAGTTGGAAAATTGTGTTAGATGTAAATATAAACGGAATACAATTATTTGCAAATCCTTTTCAACCCATATTCAGTTGAATGCACTACAAAGACAAGATAATTGATGTTCTAAACTTTTTGTTTTGCAAATAATAATTATCTTAGAGTTTCATGGCTGCAACACTCAATAAATGTTTGGGAACTGAGGAAACTAATTGTTGAAGCTTTGAAAGTGGAATTCTTTCCCATTCTTGCTTGATGTACAGCTTAAGTTGTTCAACAGTCCGGGGTCTTGTTGTCGTATTTTAGGCTTCATAAAGCACCACAATTTTTTGATGGGAAACATGTCTGGACTGCAGGCAGGCCAGGAAAGTACCCACACTCTTTTATTACAAAGCACGCTGTTGTAACACGTGGCTTGACATTGTTTTGCTGAAATAAGCAGGGGCGTCCATGATAACGTTGCTTGGATGACAACATATGTTGCTCCAAAACCTGTATGGACCATTCAGCATTAATGGTGCCTTCACAGATGTGTAAGTTACCCAAGCCTTGGGCACTAATACACCCCCATACCATCACAGATGCTGGCTTTTGAACTTTGCGCCTATAACAAACCGGATGGTTATTTTCCTCTTTGTTCTGGAGGACACCACGTCCACAGTTTCCAAATATAATTTGAAATGTGGACTCGTCAGACCACAGAACACTTTTCCACTTTGCATCAGTTCATCTTAGATGGGCTCGGGCCCAACAAAGCTGGCAGCGTTCCTGGGTGTTGTTGATGAGTGGCTTTCACTTTGCATGGTAGAGTTTTAACTTGCACTTACATATGTAGCGCCAACTTTAGTTACTGACAGTGGTTTTCTGAAGTGTTCCTGAGCCCATGTGGTGATATCATTTACACACTGATGTCGGTTTTGTATGCAGTACCGCCTGAGGGATCAAAGGTTCGTAATATCATCGCTTATGTGCAGTGATTTCTCCAGATTCTCTGAACCTTTTGATGATTTTACGGACCGTAGATGGTAAAATCCATAAATTCCTTGCAACAGCTCGTTGAGAAAAATGTTGTTCTAAAACTGTTCGACAATTTGCTTACAAATTGGTGACCCTCGCCCCATACTTGTTTGTGAATTACTTAGCATTTCATGGAAGCTGCTTTTATACCCAATCATGGCACCCACTTGTTCCCAATTAGCCTGCACACCTGTGGGATTTTCCAAATAAGTGTCTGATGAGCATTCCTCAACTTTATCAGTATTTATTTCCACCTTTCCCAAGTTCTTTGTCACATATTGCTGGCATCAAGTTCTAAACATGTTTATCAGTTTTAACATCAAATATGTTGTCTTTGTAGCATATTCAACTGAATATGGGTTGAAAATGATTTGCAAATCATTGTATTCCGTTTATATTTACATCCAACACAATTTCTCAACTCATATGGAAAGGGGTTTTGTAAGAAAATCTCATTTCAATAGGCCTTTAAAGTGGAACAGAAGTGCACTGCATCATATGATCACTGTTCCTAATATTTAGACTGGCTCGTTCAACGCAGTTTAACCGTTTGATGCAGTGCGGTTCTCCGCCACCGCGTTAAATAACCCTTTATTGATGGCTCATCAAAACCCAAACCAGCCTTGACTCGTGCGGGAATTTCTCTTAAAAGTAAAAAAAAACAAAAAACGAGCCACTCGGAATCGAGCTTGTTTATCAAGGTAAGCAAGGCCGTCAGCGTTAATGAATGTTGATTCAGCGTCCATATCCGGCCCGATGATGAAGGAGCGCGGCGCTCCGGGGAATGGAGGGTGTTTAACATTAAAAATGATGATATTGCATCAAGGCGATAAATAAGTACGTAAATATGTGGACAGGAAGCAGGATGACGGATGGCAGCACTTGCCGCAGCCCATTAGTTGTTGACAGCTCCTGCAAGGGAAGCAAGTGGGAATGTGCGGCCTGTAATTCTGTCTCATTACCACGCCAGACGCCACTTCCTCCCCCGGACCTTTAATTCATCTCTTATAGTTTGCCTGTCAGCCACTTTGTTTTATTGCAAACTAACTCGGGCCGCGATGACGCCTGATTTACGGCGCCAATCGAAAGCCCCCCCCGCAAATCACAGAATATTTTTATCGATCGCTTCAAATTGTCCAATCTTCGCCACGTTGCCCAGACCCCTGATCGGCCGCTCTTTCGCTGATTGGCTCTTCCTAACTTAAAAATCAATCGGCTGCCGCAGTCGGAAAAGCAGCTGATGCCCCGCCATCGAGTCGGCTCTGAGGCGTCAAAAATAGTTATTGATGATGTGATGTGCAGCACTTATCAACCTTAACGGGGACTTTAATGGGTTTATGCCTTTATTGTGTGCGCTAAGATGCTAACCGACAAGCACTAGAAATGTAGAATTCATTTATTTGTTTTATTATTATGCTTAATGTCATGGGTTTTTTCCACAATGCCTTATCCCTATATTGCAGGGGTAGGGAACCTATGGCTCTAGAGCCAGATGTGGCTCTTTTAATGACTGCATCTGGCTCTCAGATATATCTTAGCTGACATTGTTTAACACAATAAGTCAGTGTTTTTCAACCTATTCGGAGCCCAGGCACATTTTTTTCATTGAAAAAATTCAGAGGCACAGAAAACATAAAAAAATTAAACTCAGTAGCCAATAGATTAGCTTAGATTAGATAGTACTTTATTTATTCCGTCAGGAGAGTTCCTTCAGGGAAATTACAATTTTCAGCACAATCCCATTCAAGTTAGATTAGATAGTACTTTATTTATTCCGTCAGGAGAGTTCCTTCAGGAAAATTACAATTTTCAGCACAATCCCATTCAAGATCAGACAAACATTACAGGGAGACAGAACAGGATCGCTGACGGGTCTGCCGGCTTCCAGCGCCCCTTACAAAAAAGATGAGATACAGGTAAACAAGGGGGATAGGAGAAAAGAATAGAAGATTAAAATACAATTAAAAAAATCGGTCTTAGCCTGGGCCCTGGAGTGGGGGTGCAGACTGAGGCCAAGGGAAAAAAAACAAAAAAAAAACAACTCATAGCCATAGTACACATCCCTCTTACATTTGTGTAAGAGGGAAACATCAAAGAACACAGAGGACATTAAAGACATTAAAGCAGCAGATACAACCAGACACTTCTACATATAGCTATGAATAAAAAGTAAAAGAAACATATCCACTGTGGTGGCCTCTGCGGTGTTCCACGCCATCGTCCGCTGGGGTGGAGGGAGCATGGCCAGAGATAGAAGCAGACCCAACAAAGCAACCAAGACAGCCGACTCCACTCTCGGCCAGTGTCCAGTCCGCATGGATGAGCGAGGATACGTCCAAGGTGACTGAGGTGTCCGACACCTGCTCACCCAGCCAAGACACCGCGAAGCCTCTCCGTCCCAGTAGCTCAGTGCTAGCTCCGCAGCCCTGTCCCCTCATCCACATCTCCTCCAGTCCCTCCAAAGAGACTCCGGTGTGGCTGACAATAAAAAATAAATCTCGCAATTGTTTGATATGAACTCAAACCATAACCAACCATGCATCAATATAGCTCTTGTCTCAATGTCGGTGTACTGTCACAACCTATCGGATCATGCCGTAACTTATTTAGAGTTATTTTTGGTGTTTTTCTGTGTCTTGCGCTCCTATTTTGGTAGCTTTTTTGTTACGACTGGTTGGCATAGTGATGCCAAATTGGTCCCTTCGTGGATTCGTCGTCATGAACACAGCAACGGTAAGTTTAAATGATTTATTACACTTAACAAAAACAGACTATGAACAAAAACACTGGAGCTAACAGACCAAAAATAAACCAAGGGCGCTAGCATGAAAGCTAGGAATAGAAAATACAAAAAAACTATACTTGGCACGAAGCACACAAAAGAGTAAACAAAAACATTCAGCATGAAAGCTGGAATATCGAGTAGCTTAGCGTAAGAGCTAGCGAGAAAATACATACGGGTAGTAGACAGTCGTGAATGTTGCTCGAAGGCAAATTAGAGTCCCAGAAAGAATAACGAAAAGGGACGGGCTTAAATAGGGGAGTAATCAAAAAGTGACAGGTGTGCAGAAACCGTGATTAGCAGGTGGGATCAATGAGCAACCATGGTGACTGACTAAACAGGAAGTAAGGGTGTACAACAACAGTGATACAACAACTGGAAGTATAAACCATATGTGGTGATCCAAGTAGCGGATCGCAACATTTTCCTCTTTTGTTGGTATTTTCCTGTAGCAGTTTCATGTATTCCTTGAATGCTATTCCCCGCACCTGCCTTGTTTTCGCAATCAAAATTAAGTTGTGCGGACGCACTGCTTCTTTGTGGGGACATTGTTGATTGTCATGTCATGTACGCATTTACTTTGTGGACGCCGTCTGCTCCATACGCTGTAAGTCTTTGCTGTCGTCCAGTATTCTGTTTTTGTTTACTTTGCAGCCGGTTCAGTTTTAGTTTCGTTTTGCTTCAATGCCTTTTCTTAGCAGCACTCGCCTTTTGTCTATTTTTGGTTTAAGTGTTGGATACCTTTTTACCTACGCGCTGCCTACCGCATATTGGGATCACGACATACCATGTTCTCGACATCTACAAAAATATTGGTTACCTGCTGCCACCTACTGATATGGAAGAGTATTACACGGTTTCTCTTCTGAGCTCTAGACAGCACAGACTCTGAACAAAGACACATTTGCAGATTATAATTACTGGTTTGAAAAACATATTTTTAACCCAATTAGGTGAAATTACATAATCTTCCACGACACACCTGAATGTATCTCATGGCACACTAGTGTACCACGGCACAGTGGTTGAAAAACACAGCGATAAGTAATGAATAATTCCGCTGGTAAAAGTGTGAAAAATAACGTTCAAAATATAAAACATTCTCATACGTTTTAATCCATCCATCCGTTTTCTACCCCACTTGTTCAAGAAGTCGCGTTAATGGTAAAAACTATTTGATTCATTATTGGTTAATTTCAGAAAAACATCGTTATTAAAAAAAAGGAGATACTTATCATACTTTGAAAATGTTTGGTCTTACTTAAAAATGCACGCATTTAGTGTTAAAAATATTATAGTAAATACATAGTAAAATATTTGGCTTTCATGGCTCTCTCAGCCAAAAAAGGTTCCCGACCCCTGCTATATTGCAACTTAGCCTCTCAGGGTCACATTTGTTTGTCATCCTTGGGTTGTTATGAGTTGGATTTTAGTGATGATTCATGTTGCTCTCCGATTAAACTTGTCCTGACAAACTAAATATTAGGGCAGGTTGATTTTTTCTGATAATTTTTTTTCTTTAAAGGGGGACATTATCGCAATTTCAAAAGGGTTAAAAACAATAAAAATCAGTTTCCAGTGGCTTGTTGTATTTTTTGAAGTTTTTTTCAAAATTTTACCGATCTCGGAATATCCCTAAATAAAGCTTTAAAGTGCCTTATTTTCGCTATCTTCGAAACCACTATCCATTTTCCTGTGACGTCACACAGTTCTGCCAATGTAAACAAACAATGGGAATAGCACAGCGAGATATAGCGACATTAGCTTGGATTCAGACTCGGATTTCAGCGGTTTAAGCGATTCAACAGATTACGCATGTATTGAAACAGATGGTTGGAGTATGAAAGTATTGAAGAAGAAACTGAAGCTATTGAGCTATTGACGCCATTGTTGGATTTGGTTTTCTTTTTATTTCCTAGTCAGATTTTAGAACAGCTAAAGTGTGAGCCTTTTACATAGACCTTGAATTTGGAATGTGGGTATGAAGCCATAACAATCTGTTATCTCAACTGTCCAAGGTAGGGAGGAGAAGAAGAGGGGCGGGTGAGAGTGAGTGAGGAGAGAGAAACTGCCATTTTTAGGATTACATCAATTTGGACCGTGCCTTTGAAATGTTGTATCTAGATTGATCTCCCAAGGCGCTTTGGTTATAAAGTATCAAAATGAGCAACCTCTGTCTCTGATTGATTTAAAACCAGCTTATGTGTCATAAAAGAACCTGGGGGCGTTGACCGAAGGAAGAACAGTCCCTAAACGCAACACTATTCATAGCCATAGCATGGCCGAATAGCTGCGTTAGCATCGACGGTAAAATGTGCGGACCAAACGATCAGGACTTTCGCATCATGTGACATGAGGAACTTAAATCCGTCGATTGGTAAGTGTTTGTTTCGCATTAAATGTGGGTGGAAGGAAACGTAATATAGTTGCAAATGCATCTGCAGGTTATCCATACATCTCTGTGCCATGTCTGCTTTAGCACCGCCGGTAAATAGCATGTTAGCGTCGATTGGCGTAGCATGTTAGCATCGATTAGCTGGCAGTCACGCCGTCACCAAATATGTCTGATTAGCACATAAGTCAACATCAATAAAACTCACCTTTGTGATTTCGTTGACTTTATCGTTGCAATCCTGAGCCCGTGCTGCCTGGAGGTTACAATGAACACTGAACAAATTGATAGGAAATTCATTAAATCACAAGATTTATTATTTTAAAAAATTATACGCCTCAAAATATTCCGGGAATTCAGGCATTTTAGGCCGGACAATCACAAAAAACAATCTGGTTAATGATATGATGACACATTCATTTGTTGCATTCAAAACTTGCAATATTTGAAGGGGAACATTATCACAATTTCAAAAGGGTTAAAAACAATAAAAATCACTTCCCAGTGGCTTGTTTTTTTTTTTGAAGTTTTAAAAAAAAATTTACACCTCAGGGAATATCCCTAAAAAAAGCTTTAAAGTCCTTGATTTTTGCTATTTGCGATGCGACTGTCCATTTCCCTGTGAGGTCATACAGGGCTGCCAATACAAACAACATGGCGGTTACCACAGCAAGATATAGCGACATTTGCTCGGATTCGGACTCGGATTTCAGTGGTTTAAGCGATTCAACAGATTACGCATGTATTGAAACAGATGGTCGGAGTATGGAGGTATATAGCGAAAACGAAATTGAAGAAGAAACTGAAGCTATTGACGCTATTCGAACATAGCATGGGTGTACCTAATGAAGTGGCCCATAGCATGACTGCCTTATTAGCATCGCCGGTAAAATGTGCGGACCAAACGATCAGGACTTTCGCATCTTGTGACACTGGAGCAACTTAAACATGTCGATTGGTAAGTGTTTGTTTCGCATTAAATGTGGGTATTTAGTTTCAAATGTACATACAGCTAGCGTAAATAGCATGTTAGCATCGATTAGCGTAGCATGTTAGCATCGATTAGCTGGCAGTCATGCTGCGACCACATATGTCTGATTAGCACATAAGTCAACAACATCAAGAAAACTCACCTTTTGTGATTTCGTTGACTTAATCGTTGCAAATGCATCTGCAGGTTATCCATACATCTCTGTGCTATGTCTGCCTTAGCATCGCCGGTAAAATGTGGAGATACTCTGGTATATTTAGTGGGGGTCTGGCGGCAGATTTCTTGCCAGTGGTGCAACTTGAATCCCTCCCTGTTAGTGTTGTCACAACCTCCGACAACACACCGACGAGGCATGATTTCTCCAAAGTTCCAAAAAATAGTCGAAAAAACGGAAAATAACAGAGCTGAGTCCCGGTGTTTGTAATGTGTTGAAAATGAAAATGGCGGCTGTGTTACTTCGGTGACGTCACGTTCTGACGTCATCGCTACGAAAGCGATAAACAGAAAGGCGTTTAATTCGCCAAAATTCACCCATTTAGAGTTCGGAAATCCGTTAAAAAAATACATGGTCTTTTTTCTGCAACATCAAGGTATATATTTGACGCTTGCATAGGTTTGGTGATAATGTTTCCCTTTAAGAACATTCCGGCACATTACTTCTATGGCTAAGAGTCACATTCATTTTTTTCCCTTTCCCAGATTCTCAGGCCTTTTTTTAATTTTTTGAAATGCAGCAATAGGAACATATCCCTGCCTGGAACTCTATCTAAATCTCATTTCATCCCCTCCTTGGAGCTGCTGTGCTACCTTGACACTAACGCACAGCCGTTACTTCCTGCCAGGCGGCGAGGCACATCATTACGGAATGCATTCAGGCCAACAGAGGTGTGTGTGGCTGTCCGGCTCGCTTCTACTACCAGTCACATCTGCTTAGCCTCACCGGCCGGGATGAACCTCCTTCAGGTCCGAAAGGGGCTAAGAGGAGTGGGGGTGGAGGTGGTTGGAGACACTGCCGGTGACAGAGGACAGGTTTAATGCCGTGGCCACCGGCGGCCGTGTCCACCTACCAGGGGGGCGTGATATGACTCGGTGATGACAGGCGTTGACTTGGATGAGGGTGGACGTGGGTGTACAGACGCCCCAGGGCGGCTCACCTACTCGCGTATTAGCGTCACTGTCACGGGGGGACAGCGAGAGGGCACGGAGTGGGGGTCAGCGGAACTAACTATTGTCTGTATCCAGAGTGAAACGTTCAACACCTGCAACGACTTCATTTGCATGCCAACTTGCTAACTATGATACCTCGATAGGGAACCTCAAGTCCAGTTTAAAGAGGCGGCTTACTGTTCTTAACGTATTACCATGAATTGGTTAACGTGGACCCCGACTTAAACAAGTTGAACAACTTATTCGGGTGTTACCATTTAGTGGTCAACTGTACAAAATACGTACTGAATTGTGTTATCTACTAATAAAAGTACCAATTAATTTTTAAAAAAAAAGCTTACCACCATCTATGTGTGAGTGTGGATGAATGAATTATACAGGTTTCTCAGTTGGAGTTTCTTTATCAGGGGACCCCAAACTTTTTGACTTGGGGGCCGCATTGGGTTGAAAAAATTTGACCGGGGCCGGGCTGTGTGTGTGTGTGTGTGTGTGTATGTACACTACAGGGGCCTCACCTGCCATCATGGAAAGAATACAATGTAAAAAGAAAAAAAATATATATATATTGTTATATGTATCCAGTGATTATACTATAAAGATATTTCCATTTAACTTCACCAGTTTTAGATAATTGTTTTATTCAAAATCGCTTAATTTTCACATTTGCCGTTGAAATACTGAGAATTACTTGCTGTGGGTCACAGCCAGCTGAGCCTCACCATGGATTGCGCAATGACTCGCTTAACTCCTGTCTGCTGTGCAGTGAGACCTTATTGCTATATAAATTATACATTTCCATAGTTTAGTTAGCTGAGGTATATAATGTACAGTGTATTTTGTCAACAACTGTATGTGTGTAACGTAGTTATTGTGCTGGGAAATCATAAAACAGTTCCGAAGACGGACTATGTGAGGCACCTGTTCTCCGGCCTCCTGGCGGTAGAGGGCGCTAGTGATCCCAGAGATCATTCTTGCACTACTCTTCTAGGCCTGCATGGGGACGACTGAAGCCGGTATGTTTTAAAGTTGTCGTTTGCCTGCATATCGTAAAAAGAACCGTCCAACATTTTACAACTAATTGTAAACGTATAGGTACCGACCATCAGGGCCAAGTTGCAACGAAAGAGTGTGTCGATGTTGAGATATTAAACCGAGTTGGTAAGTGAATTTGTTTGCTAATACCCATGTATTTTTACCCATGTATTTTCTATGGGGGGTTAGCATCAGGTTATAATCCCGTTTCCTCCAATGTTTCTGATCCGATTGAATTTATATTTATGTTGAGTCTTTCTTTTTGGTACTTAAATATGGTGACTGAGTATTGTGCCGTTTTAAGGCCATCTGCATTTTTTATGCTACAGTAAAGACAATGAATGAACACGGCCGCTGGAGCGCGGTTACACCTGTCATAGTGACAACACTGTGTTACACCTGTCATAGTCACAACACTGTTACACCTGTCATAGTGACAACACTGTGTTACACCTGTCATAGTGACAACACTGTGTTACACCTGTCATAGTGACAACACTGTGTTACACCTGTCATAGTGACAACACAGTGTTACACCTGTCATAGTGACAACACTGTTACATCTGTCATAGTGACAACACAGTTACACCTGTCATAGTGACAACACTGTTACACCTGTCATAGTGACAACACTGTTACACCTGTCATAGTGACAACACTGTGTTACACCTGTCATAGTGACAACACTGTGTTACACCTGTCATAGTGACAACACTGTTACACCTGTCATAGTGACAACACTGTGTTACACCTGTCATAGTCACAACACTGTTACACCTGTCATAGTGACAACACTGTGTTACACCTGTCATAGTGACAACACAGTGTTACACCTGTCATAGTGACAACACTGTTACATCTGTCATAGTGACAACACAGTTACACCTGTCATAGTGACAACACTGTTACACCTGTCATAGTGACAACACTGTTACACCTGTCATAGTGACAACACTGTGTTACACCTGTCATAGTGACAACACTGTGTTACACCTGTCATAGTGACAACACTGTTACACCTGTCATAGTCACAACACTGTTACACCTGTCATAGTGACAACACTGTGTTACACCTGTCATAGTCACAACACTGTTACACCTGTCATAGTGACAACACTGTGTTACACCTGTCATAGTGACAACACTGTGTTACACCTGTCACAGTGACAACACAGTGTTACACCTGTCATAGTGACAACACTGTTACATCTGTCATAGTGACAACACTGTTACACCTGTCATAGTGACAACACTGTGTTACACCTGTCATAGTGACAACACTGTGTTACACCTGTCATAGTGACAACACTGTGTTACACATGTCATAGTGACAACACTGTTACACTTGTCATAGTGACAACACTGTGTTACACCTGTCATAGTGACAACACTGTTACACCTGTCATAGTGACAACACTGTGTTACACCTGTCATAGTGACAACACTGTTACACCAGTCATAGTCACGACACTGTTACACCTGTCATAGTGACAACACTGTGTTACACCTTTTATAGTGACAACACTGTGTTACACCTGTCATAGTGACAACACTGTTACACCTGTCATAGTGACAACACTGTGTTACACCTGTCATAGTGAAAACACAGTGTTACACCTGTCATAGTGAGAACACTGTTACACCTGTCATGGTGACAACACTGTGTTACACCTGTCATAGTGACAACACTGTGTCACACCTGTCATAGTGACAACACTGTTACATCTGTCATAGTGACAACACTGTTACACCTGTTATAGTGACAACACTGTGTTACACCTGTCATAGTGACAACACTGTGTTACACCTGTCATAGTGACAACACTGTGTTACACCTGTCATAGTGACAACACTGTGTTACACCTGTCATAGTGACAACACTGTTACACTTGTCATAGTGACAACACTGTGTTACACCTGTCATAGTGACAACACTGTTACACCTGTCATAGTGACAACACTGTGTTACACCTGTCATAGTGACAACACTGTGTTACACCTGTCATAGTGACGACACAGTGTTACACCTGTCATAGTGACGACACAGTGTTACACCTGTCATATTGACAACACTGTTACACCTGTCATAGTGACAACACTGTGTTACACCTGTCATAGTGACAACACTGTGTTACACCTGTCATAGTGAGAACACTGTTACACCTGTCATAGTGACGACACAGTGTTACACCTGTCATAGTGACGACACAGTGTTACACCTGTCATAGTGATGACACAGTGTTACACCTGTCATATTGACAACACTGTTACACCTGGCATAGTGACAACACTGTGTTACACCTGTCATAGTGACAACACTGTGTTACACCTGTCATAGTGACACCACTGTGTTACACCTGTCATAGTAAGAACACTGTTACACCTGTCATAGTGACGACACAGTGTTACACCTGTCATAGTGACGACACAGTGTTACACCTGTCATATTGACAACACTGTTACACCTGTCATAGTGACAACACTGTGTTACACCTGTCATAGTGACAACACTGTGTTACACCTGTCATAGTGACAACACTGTTACACCTGTCATAGTGACAACACGGTTACACCTGTCATAGTGACAACACTGTTACACTTGTCATAGTGACAACACTGTTACACATGTCATGGTGACAACACTTTGATATTTTCTACATACATGTGATTATTTAATATTGTTAATGTTTCAGTCTCATCATCAGTCTCATATGGCTCCTATAAACTTGAAGAACTTTTGATATTACTTTTTATGAATTACCTGAACTAAACCAACACTGTTTGTTGAGATTCCTTTCTGTTTTTTTTTTCTTTTGTTTTGAATGGCCATTCCTATTAATGTCTGTCCACTAGTTGTTACCCTGTACATGTTTAAATAACACCAGAATCATTTAAAGTATTTAATTGTGTCTGTCCTACTCTCTCCAAGTCATAATTTAGACTTCTGATTAGCCCAAATATTGAGAACTTCTACTATACTAGCTAAAGTACCTGCTACATTAAGTTAAAGTACCAATGATTGTCACACACACACTAGGTGTGGTGAAATTTGTCCTCTGCATTTGACCCATCGCCTTGTTCACCCCCTGGGAGGTGAGGGGAGCAGTGAGCAGCAGCGGCCGGGAATCATTTTTGGTGATTTAATCCCCAATTCCAACCCTTGATGCTGAGTGCCAAGCAGGAAAGAATGCTGGTATGAGCTTTTAAACATAACCCGTTAACTGCTGCCAATCAAATGGTGAATAAGATACTCTATAGGGTTCATATGTTTGTAAATCTGACTGTGATGAAATCAGTGCCTCACCAGCCATGAACCTCACCGCCTGTCACCGGTACACTATATTGTCAAAATTATTTGGCCACATGTGCCTTGATTAACATATGAACTTGAAGTGCCATCCCATTACTAACCTATAGGGTTCAATACAATGTCGGTCCTCCTTTTGAAGCTATTACAGCTTCAACTCTTCTGGGTAGGCTGTCCACGGCGTTGCGGAGCGTGTTTATAGGAGTTTTCGACCGTTCTTAAAACAACGCATTGGTGAGGTCACACACTGATGTTGGTCGAGAAGGCCTGGCTCTTAGTCTCCGTTCTAACTCATCTCAAAGGTGTTATATCGGGTTCAGGTCAGGACTCTGTGCAAGCCAGTCAAGTTCATCTACATCAGACTCTGTCATCCATGTCTTTATGGACCTTGTCATGCTGGAAGAGGAAGGGGGCCACTCCAAACTGTTCCCACAAAGTTGGGAGCAGGGGATTGTCCAAAATGTTTTGGTATCTTGGAGCATTCCTTTCACTGGAACCAAAAGGCCAAGCCCAGCTCCAGAAAAACAACCCCACACCATAATTCTGATCATTTGGATGGGTGGCCAAATACTTTTAGCAAAATAATGTTGTGACGGTCTCTTGCTGTAGTGCGGGTTCTCAGGACCAACAAGGAAGGACATTGTGGCGCAGGTTAGACTTTCTTTTATTTTTCAATACAAAAGGGTCTCTAAGGATTGCTTTGCAGCCTTGCCGTCCTGCTTCCTCTGCCGCTCCACCGTTTCAGTTGCGCGCGTCTTCGTATTCCTGTGGCTCTCTCTCGCTCTCGTTCAGCATCCGCTTCCTCCTGGCTCCTTCTCTCTCCCTCTCTTCCTCCCGGTGTTTACGGCCGCTGCCCTTTTATATAGTGCGGGAGGAGATTAAAATCGTGCCCAGCTGGGCCACCCGCGCACCTGATAATATTTGCGGGGTTGATTCCGGCGCGCTTGCTTGCTCACAGTCCACGCCTCCTCGCCGCCATCTTGGGCCAGGCCCTGCCTCGCTGTTGGATTGCCGGCCACGCCTCCTTGCCGCAATCTTGGGCTGTGCTATGGTGTGCCCTGTCTCGCTGTCGGACTGCCGGCCACGCCTCTCCACAATGTGTGTGTATATATAATATATATATATATATTGTTTTGGCAAACTCTACACAATGCCCAAGCCTTTACCCACACAGGAGGCCTCATGTCCAAATGTGAGTTTGGCTCCCATTTCCCCCAGAGGACACAGCTGGAATTACAGACACAATTTCCCAACAGCTGAAGACCATCAGTAATCAGGAAGGCTCTCACCTGAAACAATCAAATCCACTCCTTTTAAGTCTGCAGCTCCAGCTCAAACTTCAGGCCAAGCACTGCTCGAGGAGAATTTATTTACCAAAAACAGAAGTGACAACTGTTGACAGAGACCAGGGTGGCTGACGGTGAGATGACTTTATATTATTTTGATGTTTGGATTTGATATGTTGAATTAATTTTAATTGCCAAGTGGTTGCTTGTTAAATGTTTAAATGTCAAATCCAAGCTGTTAAGGGTCACTATATGTACTTTTGGAAACACTATTACTTTAAAAATGGTTTATTGTAATTTATTTATGTATTATTTATATTGGTCCCTAATTGCTTTTGTATTTGTCCACCTTGTCCAAAGGTTTTTCACCTTACAGATATTCAATGGAAAAAAAAAAAGAGACAACCGAGTCCAAAATAAAAGGAGAAACAAAGATGTGTCTCATCATCGGATTAAAACAAAGAGTGAAGTCCCAGTGAAACCCCTGGGGCGGTAGAGCGGCCGTGCCAGCAACTTTAGGGTTGTAGGTTCGATCCCCGCTTCAGCCATCTTAGTCGCTGCCGTTGTGTCCTTGGGCAAGACACTTTACCCACCTGCTCCCAGGGCCACCTACACTGGTTTAAATGTAAAAATTAGATACTGGGTTTCACTATGTAAAGCGCTTTGAGTCACTAGAGAAAAAAACGCTATATAAATATAATTCACTTCACTGGTCAAAATGTCTAAACCCTTTTCAAGTTAGGGGAGAACAAAATAAACTAATATATATATATATATATATATATATATATATATATATATATATATATATATATATACACACACATTTTCTACCGCTTATTCCCTTTTGGGGTCGCGAAAGGCACTGGGTCCTCTCTCAGCTACAATCGGGCAGAAGGCGGGGCACACCCTGGACAAGTCGCCTTTTCATTGCAGGGCTAACACAGATAGACAGACAACATTCACACTCTAGGGCCAATTTAGTGTTGCCAATCAACCTATCCCCAGGTGCATATATATATATATATATATATATATATATATATATATATATATATATATATATATATATATATATATATCCCTCACACACCAATTGACTAAAAGAGTGTACATCTTCCGCAAGTCATCGATGGGAAAATGCATTTTTAGACCATATGATTGGCCTGAACGGCTAGAAGACCCAGAGAGTAACAAGCAGTAGAAAAAACATTAGAAAGGATAAATAAAAAAAAAACATAAGGCTTCGGATTTTGGAGATTGAAGGGCCGTATATTTGAGGACCTCTGATTTAAACTTTACCACTGCCGGGTGTTTGTTTTTTTTCTATACTTTTATTGCCATATTTTCAGAGTGTGTTTGTTCTATTTTTGGCCAAAGTACGACAAAGAAAACAATCTGAAGTCGTCTTTATTTTTTAGTTTCAATGCAATGAATTTAATAGTCTGGCCCGCGTGTGCGCATATTTCCTTCCATGCGTCCCCTGAGTTAAAATAAATTGGACACCCATGATTATTGTAGAATATTACAGTATATGCAACAGTTGCAGCACTAAAATAAATAAAAGGGCAACATAAAATAGAGAGTAGATCCAGCAGAAAATAGACATTCTAACATAGAAGCAGTTGGACAAAAAAAAAACCTTGAGTCTTCCCGCGGGCCGCATTTTGGACGCTGCCCGTAGTTTGGGGACCCCTGGTCTGTATAAATCTAATCCGTTATTGATATTATTATTCATTAAAACTGCCGTTTTGCCAAATAAAAATAAACGCCCCGAATATGTCAGCTATTTCAAATAAACAATGCAACTTGGCCCCTAAAAATGCCAAAATGCCAAAGTAATGTGTATGCACGGCCGCCCTTATCTATATGCAGATCACGCTTGATGTAAACTGTCAATTAATGACAAGCCGCCTCCTGCTCCATCACTGACAAGTGTATAATGGCCAATTCTCCTTATCATTCTCATTGTGGTGTGAAACAGTCGTGCTGGAATTGTCATGATCTTACATGACAGTTTGGACTTTGTCATTTTTCTGTGTTTAGTATTAGTCCCTGTCCCGGTGCTCTTGTTATTTCAGTATTCCCAGTATGGTTTTTGTGTTTTGCAGCACCTTTACTTTCTGTTCCTTGTCCTCCCAGCACACCTATTCTTTGTTGTTACTTTGTTTTACAAAACTCAAAACCAGTGAAGTTGTCACATATAAAGCGTAAATAAAAACAAAATACAATGATTTGCAAATCCTTTTTAACCTATATTAAATTGAATAAACTGCAAAGACAAGATACTTAACGTTGAAACTGGTCAACTTTGTTATTTTTTGCAAATATTAGCTCATTTGGAATTGGATGCCTGCAACATGTTTCAAAAAAAGCTGGCACAAGTGGCAAAAAAGACCGAAAAAAGCTGAGGAATGCTCATCAAATACTTATTTGGAAGATTCCACAGGTGAGCAAACTAATTGGGAAAAGATGGGTGCCGTGATTGGGTTTAAAAGCAGCTTTCATGAAATGCGTGAGCAAATTATCGAATAGTTTAAGAACAACATTTTTCAACCAGCTATTGGAAGGAATTTTAGGGATTTTACCATCTACGGTCCGTAATATCATCAAAAGGTTCAGAGAATCTGAAGAAATCACTGCATGTAAGCGGCAAGGCGGAAAACCAACATTGACTGCCCGCGGCCTTCGATCCCTCTGGCGGTACTGCATCAAAAAGCAACATCAGTGTGTAAAGGATATCACCGCATAGGCTCAGGAACATTTCAGAAAACCACTGTTAGTAACTAAAGTTTGTTGCTACATCTGTAAATGCAAATTAAAACTGAGAGTCCAGGCTTGAGGTAGTTTTATTCTGCCTGGTAACTCATCCTTGCACTTAGCCTATACCTCTTTGCATCCTGGGATCACGACAACAGCATCTTCATAAGAATGATGTTGAATGAGTTATTTTGCACTAAAAATCATTTAATAAAATGTTTCCCATCATTGTATATTTCTGGCCATAGGGTGCACCAGATTATAAGGCGCACTGCCGATGACTGGGTCTATTCAGGTCTATTTTCACACTTAAGGCGCATTACAGGGGTTGTATTATATATTTTTTTCCTACATTTAAGACACTTTCTTGTGGTCTACATAACATGTAATGGTGGTTCTCTGTTCAAAATATTGCAGAGATGGTTTTACAGACCGTCTTTAAGCCGCTTTCTGACCCTCACTTCAGGATGCGCCGTTTTGTGGGCTCCACTTTGACAGCAGCTTCTTTCCCGCCATCTTTGTTGTACCCGGTAGTTTTCAGCGCTTCCATAGCGAGTCTAATGACAGATATAAGGTAGAACTGTATGCTGCTTTTTACTAGAAATGGCAACGGCGGAGGAAGAATGGCCCACAACGAAAGGGTTTAGTGAACCAAGAGCTTATTGACTACGGTGTGGACTACAATGGCGGAAACACCCAAATTTTCAGGACTTATGCAGATCCCAGCAGAAACCAATGGTTAAGAAAAGTTGGTTTTGCATAATGTGAAACAAAACACTAGATAATATGTCTGCTAATAAGTGCCATTTTGGGATCCTTATACACAGACCATGATAATAGATGGATAGATAAATATTACTTTATTTATTCCGTCAGGAGAGTTCCTTCAGGAAAATTACAATTTTCAGTACAATCCCATTCAAGATCAGACAAACATTACAGGGAGACAGAACAGGATCGCTGCCGGGTCTGCCGGCTTCCAGCGACCCCTTACAAAAAAGATGACATACAGGTAAACAAGGGGGGGGGGGGGGGGAGAGAGAGAGAGAGAGAGAGAGAGAGAGAGAGAGAGAGAGAGAAAAATAGAAGATTAAAATAAAATTAAAAAATCGGTCTTAGCCTAGGCCCTGGAGTGGGGGTGCAGACTGAGGCCAAGGGGGAAAAAAACCAAAAAAAAAAACCAAACAAAAAATACCCGTATGTTGAAGCACAGCATGTATGACTACGGTAGCCGTAATGCTCCGCGTTCCTTCAAGCGGTGCGGCGTCTTAGCTTACTAAAACATTTTGACGGATTTTTGACCTATGTGTGTAATGTTTTCTATATTTTCAATGAAATAGCAATGTTTTGGGCTTGTTTGCTTGCGGGTACTTGCTGGTGTCATTTATTGAACAGGCATTAACTTGCAGTCCACACTTATCTCGTATGTGTACCTGCTGTCCACTGGTCACACTTGTCAATACACCATGTACCAAATACAATTACTTCAAGGTCGGTAAGCACAAACAGAATTAATACGTACATTAGCCGCATCGGGTTATGCATCGACTTTTGAGAAAATGAAAGGATTTTAAGTGAGTCTTATGGTCCAGAAAATATGGTCATTTGTTTTAGTACAAAACATGCATCGGATCAAATTCAAGTTTTGGTCAAAAATTGTTAAAATCGTTCAACATAAATAAAATAAAGTAAACATTACTTTGTAGTGAGGGCGGTAAAAAAATTTTGATTATGGCCCATGTTTAGCCTGTGTGTGTACGTTTTGTAGCAGTTATTATGGTAAACAGACAAATAACTTGATTGACTTGTTCACGTTATAGCAAGGGCAGTGCCCCACTAGAGTCAGCACATAGCGCTGTAGTGAAAAAGGAACATGTTTCCTTTTTATTTCAATATATTTTAATTATTATAGGTCCATCTGCCTCCAGTAGCTGAGAGCATAGTCAAAGTAGCTCCCATATGTATTCGGGAATATAATAATGATGCCGTTTTATAATTTTTTTGGGCTCTTCTTTTATTTTTAATTTTCTATTTTTTATTTTCTTTTGTCTTGTTTGGTTTTTTTGTAGGGTCTTACACTCTTTTATAATGCATGGAGCCCTAAATTATGTGTCAAAAATGTGACACTTCTATTCATTCCTTTCTATCTAGCTTATCTTGTCGGGTCTTCCTGTCTTTTCCATGTTTTGTGGGGCACATCACTATTTGCCCTAACTTGTGTCAGTATGCACACATTCTGCCTTATAACAAGTGTCAATTTTAAAAATGTATCTTTTTGTTGTTATTTTGTTATGATCCGCTGCCCGGATCATATTTTTTATTTAGATTTTTGAGTCTTTTCGTGTTTTCTGTTTGTTTTGGACTCATTCGGTTCCGGTTTGTGCTCCTCTGTTTGTTTCCATGGTAACTTTTTATATTCACCTGCTCTGTTCTGTACGTGCACCTGTGTTGTGATTACTGTCTTGATTCAAACCTTCCTTCTTCGTTCATTCGGTCTTGCTTCCTAGTTTGTGTTCACACAACAGTGACGACTTTGGTTCCCAGTTCTGCTTATGCTAGCTTCCATGCTAAGCCCTTTTGTTTTTTTCTAGCTCCCATGCTAGTTCTTTTTGTTTTGTCAAAGTCTGTTTTATTTTTTTAATAAATCACTTTTCCTACCTGCACGCTGTGTCTGAAGCCTGACTGCATCTTTGGGAGAATGAAACCCGCATCACCATGCGACCAACTGGTTACATATTTAGATATTCTTTTTGGATGCTCATGTCTTTTTTCCTGTTGAGTGGGGCACATGGCCAACTGCCCTAGAACGGGAAGGTAAGAAAACAGCAGTGAGCATGTGACTTGATATGGATAAATCCTGCTTTGCAACAAGTCAAATGTGTGACATCCTACATTTTTTGTTAGATTATTTATTATACTAATTGTTTTAGCCGGCTCTCCCTTTCCATTCTCAATTGTGTGGGGCACTGAGCTATGTGCCCCATAAGGTAAGAAAAAAGCTGCGAGCATGTGACATGATAGACATACATTTGAAACTTTTGACATTTTTTATTAATTTTTTTTGTTTGTTTCTTCAAAATACCAAACTATTTTTGCCGACTCTCCATATCCTTTCCCTGATGTGTCAGGCAGAGATTTATGTGCCCTTAAGGCAAAGAAAAACTGAGCATGTGACTTGCATGTCACTTGATATGGATAAAATATAGCTTAGCAACAAGTCGAACGTGTGACATTTTGGTTTTTGTTGTATTGTTCATACTAAGTATTTTTGCCGGTTCTCCTTTTCCTTCATCTGCTGTGTGGGGCACAGAGTAATGTGCCCCTTAGGTAGGAAACAGCAGTGAGCATGTGACTTGATATTGATAAATTTGAAACGTTGGACATTTTTAATACATTTGTTTTGTTTGTTTTTTTCAAAATATCAACCTTTTTTTTCTGACTCTCCATATCCTTTCCCTGATGTGTAGGGCAGGGAGTTATGTGCCCCAAAGGCAAAGAAAACAGCACCAAGTGTCAGAATAATTTTAAGTTATCACAAAACTTTGTGTTACATTGAGGTCAGCTCGCCCTGCGAGAAGACACAAGCTGTCTTTGATCTTACCAGGCAAAAGGCTTGTAAAACTCCACTGTGTACGATGGGAAGCGACATAAAGGCGTCGGTTTCTTTCTTCTATTGTAATCCACAGGAAGATGTTATCTTGACTCGAGAGCTACAAAGTGTAGTTGTAGCAGGACCTGACGCAAGCGCCAGGCACCTTTTGCTTTGAACTGTTTTACGACCTTTCCTTTGAACTATTTTGTAACCAAAATCAGTGTCTGTTTATGACCCTGTTTCCAGCCGTCATCGTGCGGGTTGCATGGACCATCAATACAAGACTCATCGTAGCAAGTTTGACACTCGTTTACTATTTCAATAAACCTTATTTGGTCCCAGTCGGTTGCGCCAATTTTTAGCGCGACCTCCTTTGCTGCTCGTCTCGGCTCACCTTTCGGTGCCCGGTGACTGCGTCTTCCTCGCGGGCTCATCTTCCTTCTGGTCGCTCTCGTCGTCTTTTGCTTTTAATTCCCCTCGGTTTTCTGCCCCGATCGCTCCTCCTTCTCCCCTTTTAAACTGCAGGAGAAGATGCAGGGATTGAGAGCAGGTGTCTGGTCTATGCACCTGACTCGGATTGCTGCAGCGTCGCTCAAAGCGCCGCCACACACTCCGCCTCCTGGCCGCCATCTTGAGTAGGACTGCCACCCCGCTGTCGGCCCGTTGCATCCGCCTCTTCACAGACCCCCTTCCTTTAAAAAAAAAAAAGCTGTTGCCATGTAATCAGGGAAAGTCCAAATAAAAGAAGAGGCGTACAATCTTTTTGTCAGAGCGTGGGACGACACTGTACAAGAGTACAGTTTTTCCTCAATTGAGCCAAATTTAATTCTGTCTCTGTTTAATTCCTTGCTTCTTTGTCTGTTTAATAGATGTCATCAGTGTTTGTACCTGACACTGAGCATGTGACTTGATATGGAAAAAAATCAGCTTTGCAACAAGTCAAATGTGTAACATCTTACATTTTTTTGTTTTCATACTAACTATTTTTGCCGGAGCTCCCTTTCCTTTTTCCGCTGTGTGGGGCACAGAGTAATGTGCCCTTAAGGCAAAAAAAAAGAGCAATAAACATGTGAGTTGATATGAATAAATTCTGCCTAGCAACAAGCCGAACGTCTTAATCTTTGATTTTTTTTTTTTTGGGTGTGTTTGTTCATACTATTTTGTCAATCCTTTCCCTGCTGTGTGATACATCTCCTTCTGCTGCAGTGGGAAAATTTTAACTGATCTGCTTGTGTGGGTGTGTGTGTGTGTGTGTGTGTGTGTGTGTGTGAGAGAAAGAAAGAGGTCTGGAATGGGAGCAATTAGGTTCAGTAATTTCATCCCCTGACCATACACCTCCCATAAAATCATTTTAAAACTGCAGAACTGAAATAGGAACTTTTAAAGAGCGTCTCATAAAAAAAAAATAAAAAATCTAAGAATTCAAATAACTTTCTTCATTGAGGATTTTTATAGATTCCACATTACCGGCGCCCTTGAGAGGAGAAGAGGAGCAAACATGCTTGTGAAAAACGCGCGGGCCGACAAAGAGGAAGTTAATATGTTTTAAAACGCTTGATGAAGCATTGGGAAGGTTCACTTCTTTCCTCGTCGCTCAATAACTACAATCACAAAGATCCATGTTGTGTATTATTAAATTTTTCTTCCCTGTGATCTTGCAAGGGGGGAAAAAAACAAAACATAATGGTTCCGATGCAATCAGGCCCTGATGAGTGGGGCCATCTTTAACTGATTAAAACATACATTTTTTTTGAGGCGCTTCCTGTTTGGTCTGGTGGTGTTTTTAAAATTACAGTGAAATATTTACAGAGCTCCTTTTAATAACTGCATTTCCCTCTCAACTTTGTGATTGAAGATGCCGGGCGATAAGGAAGTCCCAACATCCGCCAGGGTTTCTCCTACGCACGCATTGTTCCTGACGATTAGCGTGCCGTTTGCTCGCCTTTATTGCGCGCTGACAGACAATTCCCTTCGGGTGGGGAAACGACAAAGCGACAGCGTGCCAGCAGACAATAGCGTAGAAATGAGCACGTGCAGGTACACGGCTCATCCGCCATTGCTGTCTTCCTCGTGTCTCCCAGCCCCCACTGTCCGGAGACTCAGAGCCACCACCCTCCTCCGCCCCTCGCTTGTCAATAAATCCATCAGGAGGATCAATGATGCTGCGGATCGCTAAAAGTTATCAGCTGAAGCTCTGCCAAATCAGCAAACACAATCACTATGTAAATCCATCTGCTCTGCACAAAGACAGCTAGCTGCATGTTGGCTAGAAAGAAGACGCTTAAGTCAATCAGGTTGGTTGTTCAGCAGTCCGGGGTCCGTCTTTGCAGCGGTTCACATGGCGAACCTTTGTTTAAGGCCTACTGAAACCCACGACTACCAACCACGTAGTCTGATAGTTTATGTATCAATGATGAAATATTAACATTGCAACACATGCCAATACAGCCTTTTTAGTTTACTAAATTGCAATTTTAAATTTCCCGCAAAGTTTCGTGTTGATGACGTCTCGGGTTGTACTTAATCTCATAATTACACAGTATTCTGGACCACTGTGTTGCTGAATCTTTTGCAATTTGTTCAATTAATAATGGAGCCATCAAAGAAGAATGATGTAGGTGGGAAGCGGTGTATTGCGGCCGCCTTTAGCAACACAATCACAGCCGGTGTTTCCTTGTTTACATTCCCGAAAGATGACGCCGAAGCTTTACTATGGAATAAAATGGTCAAGTGAACATGGTACCCGACCAAATGTCAACTGGCAGGTTTCGGTGCGAAATTGGTAGTAATAAGTCGGCTCTTACCGTAGACATGAGCGGATAGCTTGCGTGGTTCCTCCGGCAGCTGCGGACTCTCTTGCCTTCTCCCACCAGCCGCCACTGGCCGTCGGATGCTTACACCGTGGAGGAGGGGGAAAAAAATAAAAATCTCAGCCCGGCTGCCTGCGCCTCGTCGAGAAACTTTGCGTCCCTCGGAGACACTGGCGGTCACCACACCAGTTGCCACACTCCTCCGACTCTCTATATGGTCCATATAATCTCACTAAAACACTACTAACACAATAAGCAGATAAGGGATTTTCCAGAATTATCCTAGTAAATGTGTCTAATAACATCTGAATCGCTTCCACTGCCCTCGTTTTTTTTTCTTCTAGTCCTTCACTCTCACTTTCTTCATCCACAAATCTTTCATCTACGCTTAAAATAATGGGGAAATTGTCGCTTTCTCGGTCCGAATCGCTCTCACTGCTGGTGGCCATGATTGTAAACAAAGTGAGGATGTGAGGAGCTCTACAACTCGTGGCGTCATGCGCACATCACCTGCTACTTCCGGTAAAGGCAAGGCTTTTTTATTAGCGACCTAAAGTTGAGAACTTTATCGTCGATGTTCTCTACTAAATCCTTTCAGGAAAAATATGGCAATAACGCGAAATGATCAAGTATGACACATAAAATGGACATGCTATCCCCGTTTAAATAAGAAAATCTCATTTCAGTAGGCCTTTAAAAGTCACACTGCAATTGATCAGTAGATCAGGCCTGGGCAATTATTTTGACTCGGGGGCCAAATTTTGAGAAAAAAATGTCTCAGGGACGGTATATCTATTTTTTAGGAAAACTAATACAAAACCTCAAAATAAAGTCTGATTGAATCCTAAAAATGTTATGACAGACCGCCTTAAAAACAAAATGGAATTTCATTGTTTTCTATGAGCGATAAAATCCTGAATATTGACAACATATGAACGTCACACACCCTCTCAATCGACATATTTTACAATCAAGCCAAATGCAACCAAAATGTAACAAACACAGCGAAATATGAACGTGAAGGGTAAAAAAAAAAAATAAAAAAAAAAAAAACTTCTACAATCTGACAGATGTGATATATCACTAAGAACAGGTGTCAGCAACCTTTACCAATCAAAGAGCCATTTCGACCCGTTTCACAAAATAAAGAAAACAATGGGAGCAACTAAACTTTTTTGATATTTAAAATGAAATAACACTGCATACAGAGTTTTTTTTAACTTTGTGCTATATATAAATCGGGGGTCTCAGACACACGACCCGCACCTTATTATAAAAAAATAATGATAGTAGGGTCCGCGAGTTTTGTATGCCGCTTGACAGCAACACACTTGCCAACCCTTCCGAATATTCCGAGAGACAACCCAATGTCGGATCAACTATTCTCGCGAATACTTAGTCAACAGCCATACAAGTTACACCGCGGGTTGTAACATAACCAACTTTAACACTCTTACTAATATGTGCCACACTGTGAACCCACACCAAACAAGAATGACAAACACATTTCGGGAGAACATCGGCGCTGTAACACAACAGAAACACAACAGAACAAATACCCAGAATCCCATGGATCCCAACTCTTCCGGGCTACATTATACACCCCCGCTAGCACCAAATCCACCCCCCCTCCGTGCGTCGGTTGAGGTGGGTGAGGCAAGGGGGTTGGGGGGGGCGTGGTTTTGTGCTAGCGGGGGTGTATAATGTTGCCCGTCTTCCCTGCTGTGACGTAGATTACCATAGTAACTAGTAGGGTTGTACGGTATATGGCAGGGGTCTCAGACACATGGCCCACGGGCCAATTGCGGACCGTGAGACGTGTTTTTACGGCCCCCACCTTAATATGAAAGTCTAATGTTGGTGCTGCCCGCAAATTTTATATGAATGGCGCTTGACAGTGTTGTGTTTTTTGGCTCCAAAATGGCTCTTTCAACGTTCTGGTTTGCCTACCCCTGCATTAGTGGAAAAGCGGTAAATGAGTGGAAGCGACAGAGGAGAAAAGGGTTTTGTCACACCGCGACACCTGTCCGTCAGTAATAACAGTCCCCGATAATCTCGACCAATTCAAACCGTTATTTGTCCGATAATATCGGACTGCCGATATTATCGGCTGATAAATGCTTTAGCGTATAATATCGGAAATTATCGGTATCAGTTTCAAAAAAGTAAAATGTATGATTTTTTAAAACGCCGCTGTACGGAGTGGTACACGGAAGTAGGGAGAAGTACAGAGCGCCAGTAAAATTTAAAGGCACTGCCTGTGCGTGCCGGCCCAGTCACATAATATCTACGGCTTTTCACACACATAAGTGAATGCAAGCCACACTTGGTAAACAGCCATACAGGTCACACTGAGGGTGGCCATATAACACTGTTACAAATATGCGCCACACTGTGAACCCAAACCAAACAAGAATGACAAACACAATTCGGCCCCGTAACACAACAGAACAAATTACCCAGAACCCTTTGCAGCACTAACTATTCTTGGACGCAACAATATTTTCTTTTGTTGTGTCCCAGCCTCACCCAGACTCTGCATCCAGTGGCCCCCAGGTGAATTGAGTTTGAGACCCCTGGTATACGGGTATTGGTATACGGGTATTAATATAGTACCGCGATGCTAAAAAGTCAAATTCGGTACAATACCGCCTCTGAAAAGTACCGGCCTGCCATACCCTAAGATTTTTTTGTTAATGCAATTTTTTATGGTCCCCTTTATTTAGAAAAGTATCAAAGTATCACAATAATATTGGTATCAGGACAACATTAGTCACTAAAATATCATGCAAAAGTGCAGTTTCCAACCATTGAAATATGTTGCATAGTTCAAGACTCATAGTAATTTGAAAAGATCACTGCACATCATAATGGCAGCTACACTTTCCATCTTAAAGATCTAAAAAAAGAATATTCGGGAATGTCTAGCGGGCCGGATTGAAAAGCTTAACGGGCCGATGTGGCCCCCGGGCCTTAATTTGCCGACGTCTGGTGTGGATGGCCTTCGTAGTGCTTTATATGGCTGACTTTTAACGTAGCTCGTGTGGGATCAAGTCTTATTACTACATCCATTGTTCGCGGTTACCTTGGGGATTGACAGGCAATCGGTCGTCAGGGTGTGGTTGGTGTTTTTAGGTTTGTAGCGGGCGACACAGTTCTCCATTCAATGTGTTGATCACACACCAGACGGTTTTCTGAGGATTCGTATGTAGTTGGCCCATGTAGTGCTTCACATTTTTCACCTCAATGCAGGCAATGCAAGATCAAATCTCGGTCCATAGTCCAGACGGTAATTTGCCATACATACTGTAAGATAACCTAAAGGCTGATCATTACAGGTGTAGTCGGTCTTTGCAGTGTTTCACTTTGCTGACTAACACTCAATGTGTTGTTCAATAGTCTGACCATCAATCCAGAATGTTGTCCATTATTCTAGTGCTTCACTCAGACTGCTTATATGCAGCTGGTGTGGGATCAATTTTCATGCATTGTGTTGTTAAGTCACTTTGCCAATGACTGATCACTGGTCTGTAGTGCTTTACATAGAAGACTTGAATGTCTGAGGTATAGTTGGTCTTTGTAGCGTTTCAGATAGCTGAATCCATCCACACTTAATGCACTTTGTTCATAGCCACGCTGCGGACAGACTGGTAACGTTGCGCAGTACTTCACATTATTTACTTACTTTTCTAGTGTTTCACTTAGATGACTTTCAAGCATCTGGCATGTAGTCAGGTCTGCACTCAATGTGTTGTTTAGTCACCCGACGGTTGACTGAGGATCACGGTTTAGCCAGTCCATGTATTGATTCACATTCCTTACCTCAATGCTGACAATGCAGGATCAAATCTAGGGTCTAGGGTCATATCCAGGTTGTAGTCTCTTTTTGTAGTGCTTCACATAGATGACTTTCATGCAGCTGGCGTGGGATCAGTTCTCACGCAACGTGCTGCCCGTACAGTAGTTAACTTGAGTGGTGGTCAGTCCAGGTGTAGTCGGTCTTTGTACTGTTTCACTTTGCTGATTTTCATATCAGTTCCCACTCAAAGCGTTAAGGCACTCTGTGATTGTTTGAGTATCAGTCCAAGATGTCGTAACTTTTTCTAGTGCTTCACTTAGATTACTTTTAAGCAACTGGTATCTAATCAATGCTCCACACATCACCCAACTGCGGGATCAGTCTGACTCAATGTGACGTTCATGCATTAGTTAACCTGACTGGTGACAAGTCCAGGTGTATTCGGTTTTTGTAGTGTTTCACTTTGCCGACTCTCACTCAAAGCGTAAAGTCACCCTGCGATTGTCTATCGGTCCAGTTGGCTGTCAGTTTTTCTTGTGCCTCACTTGTGTCATGATCCGCGGCTCGGATCATGTCATACTCGGGTTTTGGTTCTGTTTTGTATCTCGTCTTGTTAATATTTGACTTCCTTAGTTCCTGGTGGCACTTCCTGTTTTGTCTGTTGTCATAGTTACGTATTAGTGTCACCTGCCTCTTGTGTTTTTCACGCGCATCTGCTCCGTGATTATTTCCATTATTTAAGCTGCCTTTTTTGTTCATTCAGTCTTGCAGTCTAGTTTGTGTTCCACGCAACAGGTGACGTCGCTGATCCCCGATTGTGGTAAAATACTTTTTGTACTCGTTAGCTTCCACGCTATTCCTTTGCTTATTTCCCTAGCTCACATGCTAGAGTTCTTAGTTCCTTCTAGCTCCCATGCTAGTTCTGTTTGTTTTGTCTGTAGTGCCTTGTGCAAGTGTTTTTGTTCTTAGTCTGTTTTATAGTATAAATAAATCATCATTTCTTACCTTCATGGGGCGGCATAGCTCGGTTGGTGGAGTGGCCGTGCCAGCAACTTGAGGGTTGCAGGTTCGATTCCCGCCTCCACCATCCTAGTCACTGCTGTTGTGTCCTTGGGCAAGACACTTTACCCACCTGCTCCCAGTGCCACCCACACTGGTTTAAATATAACTTAGATATTGGGTTTCACTATGTAAAGCGCTTTGAGTCACTTGAGAAAAGCGCTATATAAATATAATTCAATTCAATTCAATTCATGCTGTGTCCAGTCCGCCTGCATTTATAAGAGAACGCACCCGCATAACCACAATGCCAGCCAAGCGTCACAACTTGACTTTTATGCAACAGTTATCACACATTGTTTTTGGTAAGTCACCTTGCCAATGAGTGATCAGTCCAAGGTCTAGACTAGTGTTGTCCCAACACCAATATTTTGGTATCAGTACTGGTTCCAAAATGTATTTTGATACTTTTCGGTACTTTTTTATACTTTTCTAAGTAAAGGGGACCACAAACAATTGCATTATTGGCCTTATTGAACAAACAATTTTAGGGTACATTAAACATATGTTTCTTATTGCAAGTTTGTCCTTAAATAAAATAGTGAACATACAAGACAACTTGTCTTTTAGTAGTAAGTAAGCAAACAAAGGCTCCTATTTTAGTTACTGACACATGCAGTAATATATTGTGTAATTTCTCATTCTATTATTTTGTCAAAATAAATAAGGGCTAGTGGTAGAAAATTAATTATTAATCTACCTGTTCGTTTACTGTTAATATCTGCTTACCCTCTCGTTTAACATGTTCTATCTACACTTCTGTTTAAATGCATTAGTCACTTATTCTTCTGTTTTTTGGATGCTTTAAATTAGTTTTAGATGATACCACAAATTTGGTATCAATCTCATACCAGGTCGTTACAGGATCATACATTGGTCATATTCAAAGTCCTCATATCAGGGACATATTTCCTGAGTTTATAAACATAATATAAAAATTAAAGAAGATGTTGAGATGCCAAAAAATATCGATGTAATCATAGTAGTATTGACTAAGTACGCTACAGTACTTGGTATCTTTACAGTATGTCAGAATGTGGAGTTTCGGGTTTGTTTTTCCGGAAAGCAAAGAAAAGTTGGAGCGGGCAAGTCGTGAAGGTAATGACATCTTTTATTTTAACACTATAACTACAAAAAAAGGAGCAAACAAAAGGCGCCCACAATGGCGGAGAACAAAAGGCAGAAACTATTAACAATAAACAAAAACTTACTTAGCATGGAACTATGAAACAAGCAGCGTGAATCGTAAACATGGCATGAACCAGGGTGGAGGTAAAGTCACCGGGCTAACTTCCTGGCAACTTTCGCTTTAAATCATAGACATGTATAGTGACAGGTGTGCAAGTGCAAAATGTGAGACAGGTGAAAACTAATGGGTAGTCATGGAAATAAAACAAACGAAGTGCAAAAACAGGAAACAATGAAGTCTTAAGCAAAACAGAACATAACTAAACAAAACATGATCACAAGACATGACACAGTATACATCAGGTTTAGATTCACCAATGGCATTTGTTTACATTTTGACGCCGGTGAGCTGCGGTGTGTAGTGAAGCATGTTTAGCTATTCCTCGTCCTGCAGGGATGATACTTGTACAAAACTTACTTTGTCGCCATGGAGGCGAGGATTAGTGATTTAGAAGTAGCTAAAACACTGCCGACTGACTTTAGCCGTGAGCAAGCTAGCCATGTCTTAAAGCACCTCTTTGTGAGGGTGTTTCAGTGTTATAACTTCACTTTTATCATTAGTTTTTAAGCCAAAATGCATCCGTTACACATTTTCTATCTACAAACATTGTCAGTTTGTAAGTACTTTGTGATTGTGCGCTGCCGAACATGCTCCTCTGCTCGTAAACCAGCAATGACATGACGACGAGTGTGATGGGAGACCGGTACTTTTTAGAGGCGGTATAGTACCGAATATGATTAGTTACTATCGTGGTACTGTACTAATACGGATATACCCTACAACCCTATAGTCTAGACCAGTGGTTCTCAACCTTTTTTCAGTAATGTACCTCCTGTGAACTTTTTTAAAATTCAAGCACCCCCTAATCAGAGCAAAGTATTTTTGGTTGAAAAAAAGAGATAAAGAAGTAAAATACAGCATTTTGTCATCAGTTTCTGATTTATTAAATTGTATAACAGTGCAAAATATTGCTCATTTTTAGTGGTCTTTCTTGAACTATCCATCCATCCATTTTCTACCACTTATTCCCTTTGGGGTCGCGGGGGCGCTGGTGCCTATCTCAGCTACAATCGGGCGGAAGGCGGCGTACACCCTGGACAATTCGCCACTTCACCGCATGGCCCTTTCTTGAACTATATGGAAAAAAAAGATATAAATATAACTAAAAACTTGTTGATGAATAAACAAGTGATTCAATTATAAATAAATATTTCTACACATAGAAGTAATCATCAACTTAAAGTGCCCTATTTGGGGATTGTAATAGAGATCCATCTGGATTCATGAACTTAATTCTAAACATTTCTTCACAAAAAAAAAAAATCTTTATCATCAATATTTATGGAACATGTCCACAAAAAAATCTAGCTGTCAACACTGAATATTGCATTGTTGCTTTTCCTTTCACAGTTTATGAACTTACATTCATATTTTGTTGAAGTACTATTCAATAGACATATTTATAAAATATTTTTGAATTGTTTCTATTTTTAAAATATTTTTGAAAAATCTCACGTACCCCTTGGCATACCTTCAAGTACCCCCATTTGAGAACCACTGGCCTAAACTGTTCTCTATAGCGCTTCACATAGAAAACTTTGATGCAGCTGATCAGTACACACTTAATGCGGGCATGACTGCGGTTTTATAGCGTTTCACATAGCTGAATGTATAACACGCTTAATGCAATGTTTAAAGCAGTGGTTCTTAACCAGGGTTCGATCGAACCCTAGGGGTTCGGTGAGTCGGCCTCAGGGGTTCGACGGAACCTCTGCCGCGGAGGTCAAGACACACCCAACTCATCGTAAAAATAAAAACTTTTCCCTATCGGCGTATTGTGGATACCGCCAAACAATGTTACCTTTGATTTTCAGGTGTGTAATTTGTTGTAAGTTCATGCACTGTGTTGGTTTTGTTCATTGAACTAAGCTGATGCTCATGTATGGTTCATTTTGTGCACCAGTAAAAAAAACATTACTTTGACTTGAATTTAAAAAAAACAACAAAAACAACATTTTATTCTTCACGAAAGAAGGGTTCGGTGAATGCGCATATGAAACTGGTGGGGTTCGGTACCTCCAACAAGGTTAAGAACCACTGGTTTAAAGCCACCCTGAGGACTGACTGGCTCTGAGATTGTAGTTGGTCCATGTAGCGATTCATATGTTTGACTTCACTCAATGACTCTGCATTCTGCCGACCGCCCAGTGTAGTCAGCCGGGGAAGTGATGTAGTGCGTAACGTAGCTTTCACATGTTGCTCTTTCATACGCTCACACTGACCGACGACATCTGCGCCTACGGTCTGTCGTCACGATGATGCTGCGGTAGCGACAACCTACCCAACGCCCCCTCCCCGCTAATCCCCCTCCTCTTTAAGTCAGTGCCGCCCACCTCCCCCCAGACAGCTGGCTGACCTGCAGGACGGCGACTCTCACCGTGATGAAATAGAGGTAGGCAGTTGTTTCTCCGGCCCCCGGGGTCATTATTTAAAAAGTGACAGAGACTCCAGTGAGTGAAACGTGAGAGATGTAAGGAAAGGAGGCGGGGAATTGGGGGGTTAGGAGGGGGGGGGTCTGCGGTCTTGCTTGCAGGTGTATTGTCCACAGCCAGGGTGCCGGGAGACAAATGAATCCAGCAGGCATTTGGTACACACCGGAGATTGCTTATCGATCCACATCGCAGTATTCAGGCAGGCCTGAGAGAGGGCTGAGAATTTTCTGAGGGAGTTAATAACCTGGCAGCTCAGCTGTCTTGTCCAATTCAGCCTAGGCAGAGGCCTAATCAGGCCTGGATTCCCTTTTCTTGTCTGAGGAGGGGGACTCTTGCCCTCAGCCCCCCCACCCCCTTCAGTCCCTCACTTCCACTCCGTCGCAGCCCTGAAAGTGATTGAAATGACAGCCCATTGAAAGAGGCTAATCAAATTGTTTATTATCAGTCTGAATCAATATGTATGGATTGTTAAAACATCAAAGTCCGGGGGGCCTGGAAAAGTAATCGTCGGGAGGCCGGCAGCAGCTGCTCGGCTTTCTCCCCGGGAGCCTCGCCGCTCCGTTTAAAGCGACTTTCACTCTTACTTAAATCCCGATGACCCCGGCGAGGTCGGCCGGCTCGAAGGGGATGCGCGTGGCAGTACGCCCGCCTGAAAACTTCCCTCCAGCCATTCGCGCACGTCTGCTGGCTGATAAGCAATCTGTCAGAGGAATAAATGAGCAGCGCTGATGAAGACCTGTGTTGGGCTTTAAGCAATATTTTCTATCCGCTAGCCTTCAGATTCAATATTTCGCACCCGCGCTCCTGTTTTTCCTCACCTCAGCACGGCAGCCTGCTTGCAAATGAGGTCCGGCTGATGAATGAGTCAGCTGAAGGGCTAAAATTGGCCCTGGATGGACAATGTAGTCGCTTTCAGGGGAGACAAGCTGGCATGGAAGATTGATGGATGGCCATTGTCTGTTTATTGGCGCCTGATGTTTGGCCGGGGTCCACTCCCGACACCCCGCAAAACACCAGCCTCGCCCCGGCTTGATGGAATGATTAGACGCTGAATGATACCTTCTCCTCTGGCCCTCCATCTTGACCTCTTTACCACCAGGAGGAATTAAGATGGATCACTGGAGAGCGCGGAGCCACAAGGTCGCTTGTGAGAGGATTTTATCCGCCTTAACGCAAATGTGCTGTTTTCTATCCATTTCATGTCCTGCTGATCTTGTTCTGGGTCAGGACAGGAACTGGAGCCTATCCCAGCTCCCATGGGTCAAAAGACTACATCCTGGACTGATTGCTAGGTAACTATGACTAGTTCCCTGAACCACTACACTACCACTGGCAATGCTAGTTTCCCATCCAGCCATCCATACAGTTTATGTACTACTTATCTTCAGAACTAACGGTTACTTGTCACTTAAATGATCCTTTGATTGATTGATTGAAACTTCTATTAGTAGATTGCACAGTTCAGTACATATTCCGTACAATTGACCACTAAATGGTAACACCCCAATAAGTTTTTCAACTTGTTTAAGTCGGGGTCCACGTTAATCAATTCATGGTATAAATATATTCTATCAGCATAATACAGTCACTCCTCTTTGAGCTGCTACCTTACCGTGGTAGAGGAGTTTGCGTGTCCCAATGATCCTAGGAGCTATGTTGTCTGGGGGCTTTCATGCCCCCTGGTAGGGTCTCCCAAGACCAACAGGTCCTAGGTGAGTGATCAGACAAAGAGCAGCTCAAAGACTTCTATGGAATTACAACAAAATAACCTCAGATTTCCCTCGCCCGGACGCGGGTCACCGGGGCCCCGCTCTGGAGCCAGGCCCGGAGTTGGGGCACGATGGCGAGCGCCTGGTGGCCGGGCCTGTCCCCATGGGGCCCGGCCGGGCACAGCCCGAAGAGGCAACGTGGGTCATCCCTCCAATGGGCTCACCACTCATAGGAGGGGCCATAGAGGTCGGGTGCAATGTGAGCTGGGCGGCAGCCGAAGGCAGGGCACTTGGCGGTCCGATCCTCGGCTACAGAAGCTAGCTCTTGGGACGTGGAACGTCACCTCACTGGGGGGGAAGGGGCCTGAGCTAGTCCGCGAGGTAGAGAAGTTCCGGCTGGATATAGTCGGACTCACCTCGACGCACAGCAAGGGCTCTGGAACCAGTTCTCTCGAGAGGGACTGGACCCTCTTCCACTCTGGCGTTGCCGGCAGTAAGAGGCGACAGGCTGGGGTGGCAATTCTTGTTTCTCCCCGGCTCAAAGCCTGCACATTTGAGTTCAACCCAGTGGATGAGAGGGTAACTTCCCTTCGCCTTCGGGTGGGGGGACGGGTCCTGACTGTTCAGCATACCCACCCTTTTTGGGTACACTCGAGGGAGTACTGGAAAGTGCTCCCCCGGGTGATTCCCTTGTCCTACTGGGGGACTTCAACACTCATGTTGGCAACGACAGTGAAACCTGGAGAGGCGTGATTGGGAAAAATGGTTGCCCGGATCTAAACCCGAGTGGTGTTTTGTTATTGGACCTTTGTGCTCGTCACGGATTGTCCATAACAAACACCATGTTCAAACATAAGGGTGTCCATATGTGCACTTGGCACCAGGACACCCTAGGCCGCAGTTCCATGATCAACTTTGTAGTTGTGTCATCGGATTTGCGGCCTTATGTTTTGGACACTCGGGTGAAGAGAGGGGCGGAGCTTTCTACCGATGACCACCTGGTGGTGAGTTGGCTGCGATGGTGGGGGAGGATGCCGGACAGACCTGGCAGGCCCAAACGCATTGTGAGGGTCTGCTGGGAACGTCTGGCAGAGTCTCCTGTCAGAGAGAGTTTCAATTCACACCTCCGGGAGAACTTTGAACATGTCACGAGGGAGGTGCGGGACATTGAGTCCGAGTGGACCATGTTCCGAACCTCTATTGTCGAGGCGGCTGATTGGAGCTGTGGCCGCAAGGTTGTTGGTGCCTGTCGTGGCGGTAATCCCAGAACCCGTTGGTGGAGACCAGCAGTGAGGGATGCCGTCAAGCTGAAGAAGGAGTCCTATCGGGTTCTTTTGGCTCATAAGACTCCGGAGGCAGTGGACGGGTACCGACGGGCCAAGCGGTGTGCAGCTTTAGCGGTCGCGGAGGCAAAAACTCGGACATGGGAAGAGTTCGGGGAAGCCATGGAAAACGACTTCCGGACGGCTTCGAAGCGATTCTGGACCACCATACGCCGCCTCAGGAAGGGGAACCAGTGCACTATCAACACAGTGTATGGTGCGGATGGTGTTCTGCTGACTTCGACTGCGGATGTTGTGGATCGGTGGAGGGAATACTTCGAAGACCTCCTCAATCCCACCAACACGTCTTCCTTTGAGGAAGCGGTGCCTGGGGAATCTGTGGTGGACTCTCCTATTTCTGGGGCTGAGGTCGCTGAGGTAGTTAAAAAGCTCCTCGGCGGCAAGGCCCCGGGGGTGGATGAGATCCGCCCGGAGTTCCTTAAGGCTCTGGATGCTGTGGGGCTGTCTTGGTTGACAAGACTCTGCAGCATCGCGTGGACATCGGGGGCGGTACCTCTGGATTGGCAGAGGTGGTGGTCCCTCTGTTTAAGAAGGGGGACCGGAGGGTGTGTTCCAACTATCGTGGGATCACACTCCTCAGCTTTCCCGGTAAGGTTTATTCAGGTGTACTGGAGAGGAGGCTTCGCCGGATAGTCGAACCTCGGATTCAGGAGGAACAGTGTGGTTTTCGTCCTGGTCGTGGAACTGTGGACCAGCTCTATACTCTCGGCAGGGTTTTTGAGGGTGCATGGGAGTTTTCCCAACCAGTCTACATGTGCTTTGTGGACTTGGAGAAGGCATTCGACCGTGTCCCTCGGGAAGTCCTGTGGGGAGTGCTCAGAGAGTATGGGGTACCGGACTGTCTTATTGTGGCAGTCCGCTCCCTGTATGATCAGTGTCAGATCTTGTTCCGCATTGCTGGCAGTAAGTCGGACACGTTTCTAGTGAGGGTTGGACACCGCCAAGGCTGTCCTTTGTCACCTATTCTGTTCATAACTTTTATGGACAGAATTTCTAGGCGCAGCCAAGGCGTTGAGGGGATCCGGTTTGGTGGCCACGGGATTAGGTCTCTGCTTTTTGCAGATGATGTAGTCCTGATGGCTTCATCTGGCCGGGATCTTCAGCTCTCACTGGATCGGTTCGCAGCCGAGTGTGAAGCGACTGGAATGAGAATCAGCACCTCCGAGTCCGAGTCCATGGTTCTTGCCCGGAAAAGGGTGGAGTGCCATCTCCGGGTTGGGGAGGAGACCCTGCCCCAAGTGGAGGAGTTCAAGTACCTAGGAGTCTTGTTCACGAGTGAGGGAAGAGTGGATCGTGAGATCGACAGGCGGATCGGTGCGGCGTCTTGAGTAATGCGGACGTTGTATTGATCCGTTGTGGTGAAGAAGGAGCTGAGCCGGAAGGCAAAGCTCTCAATTTACCGGTTGATCTACGTTCCCATCCTCACCTATAGTCATGAGCTTTGGGTCATGACCGAAAGGATAAGATCACGGGTACAAGCGGCCGAAATGAGTTTCCTCCGCCGGGTGGCGGGGCTCTCCCTTAGAGATAGGGTGTGAAGCTCTGCCATCCGGGAGGAGCTCAAAGTAAAGCCGCTGCTCCTCCACATCGAGAGGAGCCAGATGAGGTGGTTCGGGCATCTGGTCAGGATGCCACCCGAACGCCTCCCTAGGGATGTGTTTAGGGCACGTCCAGCTGGTAGGAGGCCACGGGGAAGACCCAGGACACGTTGGGAAGACTATGTCTCCCGGCTGGCCTGGGAACGCCTCGAGATCCCCCGGGAAGAGCTAGACGAAGTGGCTGGAGATAGGGAAGTCTGGGCTTCCCTGCTTAGGCTGCTGCCCCCGCGACCCGACCTCGGATAAGCGGAAGATGATGGATGGATGGATGGATGGATAATACAGTCATCACACAAGTTAATCATCATAGTATATACATTGAATTATTTACATTATTTACAATCCGGGGGGTGGGATGAGGAGGGTTTGGTTGATATCAGCACTTCAGTCATCAACAATTGCATCATCAGAGAAATGGACATTGAAACAGTGTAGGTCTTATTAATGGTAGGATATATACAGCCAGCAGAGAACATAGTGATTTCAAAAAGCATAAGAACAAGTATATACATTAAAAATAATTTGATTATTTACATTTGGTTATTTACAATCCGGGGAGATGGGATGTGAAGAAGGGTTAGGGTGTTAGTAAAGGGTATAAGTTGCCTGGAGGTGTTGTTTTAGTGCGGTTTTGAAGGAGGATAGAGATGCACTCACTTTTACACCTGTTGGGAGTGCATTCCACATTGATGTGGGATAGAAGGAGAATGAGTTAAGACCTTTGTTAGATCGGAATCTGGGTTTAACGTGGTTTGTGGAGCTCTCCCTGGTGTTGTGGTTATGGCGGTCATTTACCTTAAGGAAGTAGTTTGACATGTACTTCGGTATCAGGGAGGTGTAGCGGATTTTATAGACTAGGCTCAGTGCAAGTTGTTTTACTCTGTCCTCCACCCTGAGCCAGCCCACTTTGGAGAAGTGGGTTGGATTGAGGTGTGATCTTGGGTGGAGGTCTAAAAGTAACCGGACTAGCTTGTTTTGGGAGGTTTGGAGTCTAGATTTGAGGGTTTTGGAGATGCTGGGGTACCAGGAGGTGCAAGCGTAATCGAAAAAAGGTTGAACGAGATTACCCGCTAGAATCTTCAAGGTGCTTTTGTCGACCAATGAAAGCACCATATCGTCCAGATGACCCAAATGTCCCTAACAGTTGTCTTTATGCATTTTTTTGCTCCTTAAAATTAATCTAGCAGTCATTTTATACAATATCAATTCGTTTTTGAGTAATCATTGGCTAACTAACTGTACTTTGAACACCTCTGTTCGTCATCTACAGTCGTGGAGCCCATTTTCCAGCGTAGAAAGTCTGGATAAAGGCATTATTATGATCACTTAATTGCTTGATTTGTCATCCTGGTCAATGATTTCTTCAAAATCAATATAGTTAACATTAATAGCAAAAACAAACAAACTTGACCTACCAGCATTTCCATCTCATGTGTTACCTCATGCTCTTTCAGGGTCTCTTCAAGCATCACGAGTTCAACATCAGTAGAAGAGGACACGAAAAAGAATCCTAGCGACTAACCTGTGCCTACTCTTCTTTCTCGTTTTTTCCGCAGGTTCTGACTCATTCTTTCTCCTTTGGAGTGTGCTTGTGATTATTGGAATCGCATTTGGCATTTTTCCGTACCAATTCCGACCGCAACCCTTTGTCTTTAAAGTCAAAATCATTGAAATGATTGCTGCAAATTATACTCCTGTCGCTTGGTCCGTCCCCTTTTGCGAGAGTCAATTTAGCCCCAAATCTGATTTTTTTTTTTCTCTCAAGTGACACAGATCAGATTTTTTTCTGCCACTCCAAAGTGCTTCAAATCTGATCTTTTCACATCAGATTCAGGCCACATTGTCAAAACAATGACTTGGGTGCGTTTTTTTTTTCCCGTGGTGCAAACGATTGGTCCGGACACGACGTGAAGGTAATGACATTTGAATTTTATTCAAAAAAAAGGAACAAACGAAAAGCGCTCACAGAGGAGGTATAAAAACTTGACTATGAAAACAAAAAAACTAGCACTATGGCATGAATAACAAAAAACTTACTTTGAACAAGATATGGGCTTGGATCATTGGAATAGAGCAAGGGGGCGCAGAGGGTGGTAGAGGGTGATGTCGCCAGGCTGGCTACATGACAGGTGAATCTAATGGGTAACCATGGAAAGAAGACAAGGGAGTGAAAAAGCAGGAACTAAAAAGAGTCTAAAAACCAAACAGGACATAACTTAAAACATGATCCCAGACATGACACACATCAGGAGATTGTCCGAATCCGATTGGAATCAGGACTTTTCCATCGTGAACAGGATGAGTTACGTTACTTTTTTTTGTCAGCTATAGGCGAACTACGTCATTCCTGTGCTTTGATTGATTGATTGATCAACACTTATTGGACAGTACAGTACATATTCCGTATAATTGACCACTAAATGGTAACACACGAATAAGTTTTTCAACTTGTTTAAGTCAGGGTCCACGTTAATTAATTCATGGTGTCATGATCCGCTGCTTGGATCATGTCAAATTCGGGTTTTGGTTCCGTTTTGTATCTCATTTTGTTAGTATTTGACTTCCTTAGTTCCTGGTGTCACTTCCTGTTTTGTTCTGTTGTCATAGTTACATGTTAGTGTCACCTGCCTCTTGTTTTTTACGCGCACCTGCTTTGTAATTACTCCCTTTATTTAAGCCTGCCTTTTCCGTTACTCATCCTCACATCCTAGTTTCTGTTCCGTGCAACAGGTGACGACGCTCTTTCCCGATTGTGGAAAAAAACTATTTCTTGTACTTGCTAACTTCCGCGCTATGCTTCTTTTGCTTGTTCCCTAGCTCACATGCTAGCGCTTTAAGTTATTGTTAGCTCTCATGCTAGTTCTGTTCGTTTTGCCTTTATTGCCTTGTGCAAGTGTTTCTGTTCTTAGTCTGTTTTGTAGTATAAATAAATCTTCATTTCTTACCTTCACGCTGTGCCCATATCCGACTGCATCATGAGAGAACGCACCCGCATCACCACGATGTCAGCTAACCGTCACACATGGGGGGCAAAGATGCAGGGAAATGTGGCCCCTAAAATACTTCAGTTGAATAGCCCTGCTCTAGAGTGATCAACAATCAGCCCCGTGGTGATCATAACCAGCTATGTGAACCACTACACTACGACCAGCCATAGACCGGGGGATTGAGTTAATGCAATCTGTATGAAAGTCAGCTACTGTATGGGAACCACTGAACTCGCACTGCTCGCCTTCCTGAGCGCAGTAATCCATCCACTTCATCAGCACATGACGCCAACTGGCACACAGTGACGTCGATTGATCGGACACCGCAGGGATCAAACCCCTCATTTTGCGGCCTAATTCGGTCTGTCACTCATCTCACATCGCAGACGTCCACGTTCAATAAACCGCTCGGTCATCTTCCTTCAGACAATCCTAATTGGAAGTCCATGCCGGTCCTTATCATCCAACCCATTACATAATCCACATGACAGCACCCCCCGTCATCCATCATCATACTGCAAATGTGTTATGTTGTCTTTGGGGCTGCATGATAAGGATTATCCGAGTGGAGGGCGTATTGATTTAATACAAAACATGACGCCGAGACTCCAGAAGTGGATTGTTTGCTATTGATAATATCTTTAATGGCCATGACAGGAGAGGAGGGGAGAAACATCTGAGTCTTACATTATTGGAAGGGGTCTTCTTTGACACTTTCTACAAGATATCTCCCGTCCAAAGGCAAAACCCAGTAACTCAATTTTGGTCAAAACTGAGCTGATAATAATTTTGGAGTTCCTAGGTGACATGCTTTACATTAGTGTATGCGATATTGTAATTTGTTCCGTAAGTAAGCTGTTACGGACCTAGCAACTACCACATAACCGCGTAGATACAACAGAAAAACCTAGTATCTCAAGGGACCAATCGGAGCTTCTTTGTCAGTCGCCTTATTGTTTTTAATGAGACATTTGCACGAATGGGGGCCGACGGTCAACCTGATTATGTGATATTATGGCAGGAGGGGATATTTGGAAGATTGGCCCAGGACGTTGCAAGCACCTTCATTAAATGTATTGTTCTTGATTCTTCCCCGTGCATACTCTTTTGGGCAGATAACTGTGGAGGCAAAAATAAAAACTGGACGCTGTACACGGCTCTTGCCCAATGTGCAAAAGCAGAATGGGGCCCACCCGAGATTGTAATAAAATATATGGAGAAAGGGCACACGTTCATGAGAGCAGATTCAACCCATGGCTCAATCGGCAAGAAAATGAAAGCTCAAGAAAACATCTATACGTTTGATGACTTTGTAGATCTTTGTAAGACAGCATCAAGATAGATTGGTTTTCCTTTGTTTTCTCAAAATCAGCTAGACGTGAGTTACTAGGTTTTGCCTTTGGACGGGAGATATGTACTAGTTAGCAGCACCCAGTTACTTGGCGGTTTGTTCACTTGATTGGACGGATTACGGTATCTCTATCTGTCCTGGCTGATCAGTAAACTATACCTCAGCTCCGAAGAAGATTTTGTTTATGACCCCATTTTGGTCTTTAATAATATTTATTTACAGTATTTTTCGGATTATAAATCGCTCCGGAGTATACGTCGCACCGGCCGAAAATGCATAATAAAGAAGGAAAAAAACATATATACGTCGCACTGGAGTAAAAGTCGCAATTTTTGGGGCCATGCTTATTAGCAGCAGCCGGCACGGGACACAGTGGTTGGAGTTGGAGTTTGAGCCAGACAACCCACACATGCGTCCGAGACCACGTCGCAAGAGGAAAAGCAGCCGAAAGACTGAAAAGTTGCTGAAAAGAGTGCTGACCTGGTGTATGCACACACAATAAAAATATTATTGCACCTGACTACTGGGCTCTCAAGAAGGTCTGTCACAATCAGGGGAACCCAAAAGAGGGCAATCTCTACTCGTTTAAAAATTAATATATTTTTATGTATACTTTCACCGGAAAATAGATCGAGATATATATCGAATATCGAGTTTAAGTAATGTTTAGTTTGGCTATGTTCTGTTTGGTTTTTGGATTTTGTCAGTTCCTATTTTTTTCACTCCCTGCTTTGTTTCCATGACAACCCATTAGTTTTCACCTGTCCTCATGTCACGCACCTGATTCATTTGGACTCATGCACCCGTTGTCAATCACCACATCACCTTCTACCATCCTACTCACGTCCGTTGTGTCCTTGGGCAAGACACTTCACCCTTGCTCCTGATGGGTCCTGGTTAGCGCCTTGCATGGCAGTTCCCGCCATCAGTGTGTGAATGTGTGTGTGAATGGGGGAATGTGGAAATACGGTCAAAGCGCTTTGGGCTCCTTTAAAAAGGGGTAGAAAAGCGCTATACAAGTATAACCATTTACCATTTAAGCCTGCAGTTGCCAGGCAGTCGGCTGGAGACATCACCCTCTATACACCCTTGTTATTCATGCTGCTCTTTTTCATGCTCTTTTCTCGTTACAAGTAAGTTTTCTTTATTCCTGCCTTAGTTTGCAAGTTTTTTTTTATGTCCATAGTTCTGCCTTTGTGCGAGTTTTTGTTTATACCCTTTGTTGTTGGAGTACTTTTGAGTGTTAAAATTAAAATATGTCATTACCTTCACGCCATGTCCGATCCAGTCGCTTCGCACCTCGGGAAAACAATCCACACCATAGTCCTAGTCTTGCTAAAAAAACATATCGAGGCATACTTTTTCGTCCATTTCGCCCCCAGCCCTAAACTTGAGCAACACAAGGAATTTCCAGAATTACAAAAAGCTTCCATTGCTGTAGAACTGTCATGTGTTGTATTATCTAACATCTTTGACAATCAGCATGATTTTACAACAGTCCATTTTTTTTAATAATATGCTGAAGTTTAGCGCATTAAAACATTTTATAAACATTAAAACCTTTCTTTAATTTCAACTATGACAGGAAATCTAACCCAGGACCTTCTGTTTTGCAACACATGTACTAATGACACGCGCCACGAGAGCCACAGGGGGTACTAGACTGACATTTGTTGCAAATTCCTATCAGTGACATAGCATGACGTAGCCCGGAGTACATTTTGGCTACAAAACACACTTCAGATACCCACAAAGCCCACATTGCATTGCGTTTTCTATTTTACTACATCATCCTTTCCAGCCATTTTCTGGTACAGTGAAATGGTCTTCCATTGTATGGTCCTGAGACTTGGCTGTACAGTGGTCACGTTTAAAGGGGTCACGGTATGACATGTTTAATAAACATATTAAAACACTTTAATTCAGTCTATATAACATGTAAGGGTGGTTCTTTGGTCGAAATATTCCATAGATTTTGAGTAAAGACCTATCTTTATGCCACTTTTTGGCTTTCCCTAAAAATGGTTACTTTTTGGAGACGAAGTTGTCAGATGCAAATGAAGCCTTCCTTACCACGCCCTCTCACGCTGACTAGACTTCCATCCCCGCCCTGGCAGCATTGTTTAGTCAAAGAATTGTTTTTGTTCGGTTAAGACCGTATGAATTATGGACAGTGATGATCCCTACTAGTCATCTATTTTTTTACTTGGCTTTCATCCCAACACAACATCCCCAAACCCATAAAGAGCCAGCCAACCTCAGTGCCATACATCCATTCATTTTCTACCGCTTATTCCCTTTCGGGGTCACGGGGGGCGCTGGCGCCTATCTCAGCTACAATCGGGCGGAAGGCAGGGTACACCATGGACAAGTCGCCGCCTCATCGCAGGGCCAACACAGATAGACAGACAACATTCACACACTAGGGCCAATTTTAGTGTTGCCAATCAACCTATCCCCAGGTGCATGTCTTTGGAGGTGGGAAGAAGCCGGAGTACCCGGAGGGAACCCACGCATTCACGGGGAGAACATGCAAACTCCACACAGAAAGATCCCGAGCCTGGATTTGAACCCAGGACTGCAGGAACTTCGTATTGTGAGGCAGACGCACTAACCCCTCTTCCACCGCATGTTTTTCTATTTTTTATTTTTAAACGGGAGTATCATTTTTTTCTTGACTGTAGACAAAAAAGCGCTGGGACACTTGGTTCCAGTTGAGAAGACGGTGGTCTCTAATTAAAGAAGAAGACCACCAATTAGGACCTCAGTGGGATCCAGACTGCTGCATTATTGATGGAGCACAAACATTTGATTAGGAACAGAACACAGCCAGTCCATTGTCATTACAGACCACTTAAAGCAAGTCAAAACACAGCAGTCTTCCTAAACATCCGGGTTATGATGTAGTCGGAAGGGGTCTGGGGTGGGGGGAGGGAGGGTTGGCGGCACAGATGCTGAAGGGTTTTTTTGGGGCCCGGAAGGCTAAACTATCTTACCTGCAGCGGCGCTTTTAATGACTTGCAGGGAAGAGAGGAAGACGGTGGATTTCCCACATCCAGGAAACAGATGTAGGAGATAAATAAAGCAAGTGGAGCGCGGCTCTCCGTATGATGAGTCAATGAGCGCCTGAAATTATAACGAGGAAATATGTACTCACATGAAAGACATGCTGCCTCGCTCGCGGGCCTAAAACGGCATTAGCCCGCCGCAGACAATCAGCTGTCACCCAGTGAGGCCATGGTGCATCATTTCATATCAAAAGCCCCGCTAATTAGGACCGGATTCTGCTTAACATGTGTAGCAATCCAGTGAGGATGTAATGGAGTGTCATCGCTGAAACATTCATGCGGCTTTAAGATTCTCCACCGGGAGAAACTCGACACCCCCACACTGACCTCCACTCGTTTATCTTCTTAGGGGTGAGCAGGTGCACACCAAAGACTCTGGCTGGAAGATTTGTCCGGATTTGGTTCTGCAGAGACAAATTGGACTAACTTCAGGAACCCTGTTTTTAACTAAAGACAGCCTCTTTTATCATTGTTTAAAGTAGCAGTAGAGTGGAAAAACATCCTGACTTTATAAGCGTACCATATTTTCTGGACCATAGGGCGCACCGGATTATAAGGCGCACTTTTTTATATATAAGGCACACTGGATTATGGGGCGCATTAAAGGAGTCATATTATTATTATTATTATATATTTTTTTTCTGAATTGAAAACACTTCCTTGTGTTCTACATAACATGTAATGGTGGTTCTTTGGTCAAAATTATATTTTACAGACCATCTTCAAGTCGCTTTCTGACAGTCGCTTCAGGATGCGCCGTTTTGTGGGCGGTTTTATTTACGTGGCTCACCTCCGGCAGCGGCTTCTCCCCGTTATCTTTGTTTTAGCGGTGTAGCGTGCAAGGACGGGAGTGGAAGAAGTGTCAAAAGATTTGAGCTAACTGTTTTGATGACATTCAGACTTTACTAAATCCATAACAGAGCATCATCTCCTCATCCGGAAACAACAAAAAGGCCGTAAATGTGTCCCGTTAAAAAACGTCCACCCTGATCTCTCTAATAACTAAAGTTCCTTGGGTGAATAATGTAGACTCACTTTAGCGCTTTCGTGGCGAGTTTACTGACGGATAAAAGTAAGAACTTTACACTACTTTATATTAGAAATGGCAACAGCAGAGGATGGATGTCCCATAACAAGAAGATAGAGAAATAGAAGAAGCTTATTGACTTTGGTGTCCGCACGGACTACAAAGGCGGACTCGGACAATTTTTCAGGACTCATGCAGATCCCAAATACAGATCAGCAGGTACCAAAAGTAAGAAAAGTATCTTTTGCATAATATTTTGAAACAAAACACCAGATATGTTTTGCCTTGTACACACACTATAATAATACTTAAATGTTGAAGCACATCAAGCGGTGTGACTTCATAGCTTACCAAAGTCGTACAAAAAATGTTGATGGATTTTTGAGGGCCGTCTGTAATGTTCTATATTTTCAATGGAACCTTAAAAATGTTGGTGTTGTTTACTTGAGTCATATTGCTATCATAGTGCAGTCTACACATATGTTTTATGTTTGACTGCCATCTACTGGTCACACTTATTATTACACCATGCACCAAATAAAATAGTTTCAAGGTCGGTAAGCAAAACCAGAATTATTCCATACATTAGGCACCCCGGGTTTCAACCTCTTAAGGCCCAAGCTGTTTGTTTACATGCTTTTTGTTTTATTTCTCTTTGCTATTTGTGTTTATTGGACCCTAATTAGAATAAAAACAAAAAATCATCTTTTGATATGATGTGTAGGGACATGTTAATTTTTATTTTTACCCTTTTTTTTCCATAACATGTAATGGTGGTCCTTTGGTCAAAATGTTGCATGGATTTTGTATTACAGGTCATCTTAAAGCCACTTTTTTCCAGATGCGGCGTTTTGTGGGTGGTCTTATTTACGTGGCACACCACTTCGGCAGTGTCTTTTCTCCGTCATCTTTGTCGTAACGGTGTAGCGTGCAAGGATGGGAGTGGAAGACGTGTCAAAAGATGGAGCTAACTGTTTTAATGACATTCAGACTTTACTTAAATCAATAACGGAGCAGCATCTCCTCATGTGTCCCGCGAAAAAACGCACTGGAACTCTCTAATAACTAAAGTTCCTTCGGTGAATAATGTAAACTCACTACACCGGTAGTTTTTAGCGCTTCCATAGCGATTTGACCGACAGATATCTGGAAACAGCGGAAGATCAATGCCCCATAACAAGAGGCTAGAGAAAAAGGAAAAGTTTATCGACAATGGGATCCCCACAGACTACAAAGGCGGACGCGTGCAAATTTTCAGGACTTATGCAGATCCCAACTACATATCAGCAGGCATCAGAAGGTAACAAAAGTTGGTTTTGTGTAATGTTGCAAAACAAAACACCTGATAAAATGTCTGCTATTAGGTGCCTGTGGAGATATTGCTCCCCCGGGTTCTCTGGACCCCCAATGACGGACATGACAGCCGTGTTCATCTTTGTGAACAATGATTTATTTTTCAATATTTTGTGCTTTTCAGCCATGTTAAAGTTTCTTGCTCGTTCTCCACCATCAACAACCTCCTCTCCTCCCCGACTGCTGCCTTTAACAGTGCGACAGGTGAACAGACGAACACTCACAGATGTGTCATCTACGCACCTGTCACTAATTTTGCAGCCGATCCTGACACACCCTGCTTCGCTGCAGGTCCGCAGGCCACACCCCTCCCCACAGTGCCATTTTGCAATCCTGATACAAGCACCATACAAATACTCGTATGTTGAAGAGTACGTCTGACTACTGTAGCCGTAATGCGCCGACAATCCATCAATCGGTGAGGCTTTATAGGTTTTTGAGTGCCGTGTGTAATGTTCTATATTCTCAATGGAACATTTAAAGTTTTAGTGTTGTTTACTGGCCTCACATTGCAGTCTACACGTATTTCTTATATGTGACTGCCATCTGCGGGTTTGATTGATTGATTGATTGAAACTTTTATGAGTAGATTGCACAGTATAGTACATATTCCGTACAATTGACCACTAAATGGTAACACCCCAATAAGTTTTTCCACGTTAATCAATTCATGGTCACACTTATCACTAAACTGTGTACAAAATAAAATAACTTCAAAGTTGGTAAGCACAACCAAAATTATTCTTTACATTGGGCGCACCGGGTTATGAGGCGCACGGTTGATTTTTGAGAAAATGAAAGGTAGTTTGGTCTTGCTGACAATGCTGACAATTATCGTGGTTTATCGATAGGAGATAGAATATTGTCGAGTCTACATCAAACCACGGGGCAACGAATACTGTGTTTCTATGCGCCTTCTCCCAACTTGAACAGCACCGTCACAATGCCCGCCGACATAGGAGTCTTCACCTCTGCACTCGGCCGAATTAAAAACACACGGAATCCTTGATAACGTTGTGGCTGAAAGTAGATCTCCTTAAGAGATACTTAATCCAGCTAGAGATTTTGCACAGCTCCTCGCCACTCGCCACCCGCTCTCACAATCAAAGCGATGGCTCGGGTCTCTTGTGTACTCATTACTGGACTGTGTCTTGACATTGAGGCGAATACCGACAAGCGCACACCTGCAACCTAACGGCCATTGCTTACTGAGCCCAGCAATCACAGGTATTACGCTATTCAGTAAGCATCTCCGTATAAAGACCACACTCACCAATCAGCGTTGTGATTAATCACTGCCTTACTAACTATGTGTGTGTGTGTGTGTGTGTGTGTGTGTGTGTGTGAGAGAGAGCCCCTGGTCTCCTCTTACTAAGGCAAGGGTCAGGTATCAGATCAGAAGCTCTTCTCATCATTTAGGTCAATGCATGTTCTTGCCTCACTTTTACGCAGCTTCTTTTACCTTTACGTAACCTCCTCCCAGAACCAGAGCTTTAGAACCTGGTCCATTTCAAGGTGTTATCGGTCGTTTTTTAAATCTACAGATTTTTTTTTTCAGTTTAAGTCAGTGGTTCCCAAAGTGGGCGGGGCGGTGGAAAGATCTGGGGGGGCGGTGAGGAAGAAGGGGGCGGTAGGGGGGCGGCAGTCCGAAGTCGAAGTCAGAAGTTCGAACGTTTGTTTGACGATTTGTACACAACACGTGCAGCAGGACGAGTCAGTGGACGACGCATCAGGGTCCGGTTAGCACACGCCGCTCTGGCCCAGTCAGATCCGACAGCATAGACTACAAAAGCAAAAGCTCAGGTTTGTAATTTCAAGCTTGTAATGTTCAGAATTTTATCTTATAATAAAAACCGCATTCTGGCGGTCAACATCATCTTGAGTTCAAGTCAACATGAAATTGGGGACTCGCCAGAACGCGCCAGAACTTCTTCTTAGTGAGTTCCAGCCTGATGTTGAGAAGCTTATGTCCCTGCACCAAGCACATCCATCCCATTAATATTAAGTGTGAGACAATGAAGGTTACTGGTGGAATGTTTATTTACCATTCTATGTTGCTGAAACAGTTAAAACTGCTAAAAAATAAATTGGTTTACTAAATTGGGTTTTATATGTGAAATACACATTTGTGTTTAACCTTTCTCTTTTCAAATTGCAGCATACCAAATATCAAGAAAGAGGTGTTTGTTTCCATATGTGTCTGTGGGGGGGGGGGGGGGGGGCGCTAGGAATTCACTGGGGAGCCAAGGGGGCGCCAGCCTGCAAAAGTTTGGGAACCATTGGTTTAAGTGGTCCAAGTGTGATTTTTTTTTCCCCTCCGATTTCCCAGCAGTCTTAAATGCAGCATTATTATTGCATATTGTATTTTTCCTGGATATTTTGTGTATGTGATATAAACTGAAAAAGGCAAAAACACACCAAATAAATGAGCACAGTTTAATAATAAACTTACCATATTTTTCGGATTATAAATCGCTCCAGAGTATAAGTCGCACTGGCCGAAAATGCATAGTTAAGAAGGGGAAAAAAAACATATATAAGTCGCACTGGAGTATAAGTCGCATTTTTGGGGGAAATTTATTTGATAAAACCCAACACCAAGAATATAAAATTGAAAGGCAATTTAAAATAAATAAAGAATAGTGAACAACAGGCTGAATAAGTGTACGTTATATGACGCATAAATAACCAACTGAGAAGGTGCCTGGTATGTTAACGTAACATATTATGGTAAGAGTCATTCGAATAACTATAACATATAGAACATGCTATACGTTTACCAAACAATCTCTCTCCTAATCGATAAATCCGATGAAATCTTCTTCCTCGATGTCGCTTCTAAACAACTCTGTCAACTCCAAAGGTATGCGCCTCTTCCTCTTGTCGTTTTCTGCTGCATATTTCACTACGTCCAGCTTGTAATCTGCAGTACATGATTTCCTTGTCAGTGCCTTTTTTGTTCAGCCCTTCTCAGTTTTTATAAGTTAACGCCAACATTGAAATGATTCGTTTTAATAGCTACGGCAGTAGCATATAGCAGTTAGCATCCCATGACCCACAATGCACTTCTGCAATGACCCTCCCCCACCGAATTCTTATTGGTTGACGTGTGTGTGACGATCGCTGACATTTTCTCCGTCTCTTCCGCGAATGAGATTAATAATATTATTTAATATTTTACGGTACTGTGTTTATAATGTCACATATAAGTCGCTCCGGAGTATATGAAAAAAACTGCGATTTATAATCCGAAAAATACGGTACTTTTTTTTTTTCTTTGATGCGCCTGAAAGAATAGCTCCTTTGACTCTATTTTTGGTATTCTTCTCAACCTTTTCTTGCTTTTTTTTTTTTCAACATTTATCTTTTCCATCAACCACTAATTGTGGTTCTTGGGCGCTTTTGTGTGTTTTTGTTCCTTTTCTTTTTCTTTTCTGGGCGTTTTATGTTTGTTTTTCTTTGAACATTTATTAACTTGTGGATCAAAAAATGTTTGTCTACGTCTAACTAAGTCTAAATGCCTAAATGTGATGTTTTTTTCCCCTTTTTTGGGGGTGTAGATTTTCCAGTTAATTTCCCCCCCAAAAAGTAAAAACTTATAATACTGTATTTTGCACACTTAAAATCCTTTTTTTCCTCAAAACTTTACAGTGCGCCTTATAGCCTGGGGTGCCTAATGTAAGTAATACGTTTGATTCAGCTCACCCACAGCGAAACTGATGTAATAAGTGTGACCAGTAGATGGCAGTCAAACATAAGACACAAGTGTGGCCGGGAGTATGACAGGTCTCAAGTAAACAACACCTTATAGCCTGGGGTGCCTAATGTAAGTAATAAGTTTGATTAAACTCACCCACCGCGAAACTGGTGTAATGATAAGTGCGACCAGTAGATGGCAGTCAAACATAATACACAAGTGTGGCCTGGAGAATGATGGGCATCAAGTAAACACCAACATTTTAAATCTTCCATTAAAAATATAGAACATTTAACACGGCGCTCATGAATCCATCAAAATATTTTAGTTCGACTTTGGTAAGCTATGAAGCCACACAGCTGGATGGATTGTACTGTGCTTCAACATGGGAGTATTATTATGGTGCGTGTATGAGGTAATACATACTATCTGGCGTTTAGTTGTGCAATATTATGCAAAAATCCCTTTTTCTTACCTTCTGGTACCTGCTGATCTGTTTTTTGGATCTGCATAAATCTGCTCTTCTATGTGCGACAATTTTTCAAACTACCAATTCCATACTAGTGTCAGTTAAAATGTAAACGATAGCTATCCCTGGCTGGAATTGTCTATTCAGCAACAATATTTTATTATTTTATAGCTCCTAGAGGACTTGAGGGGATGATTTGTTGTTGCTACTTTTCAGTTTGTGTATGGATGTTAAATTCTACCCCCAAAAATGCATTATTTTGAGAGATTTTATTTGTATTTCTTTTTATTATTTTTTTGTTTACAGATAAAACATGTAAAAGGTCCCCAAAATCAGTAATTTCATGCATCTCATTGGAAAGTGCCACTACAGTATAATTTACCCTACAGCTCTTCAATGTGTGACAACATTTTTTAAGTACCAATTAGGTACTAGTATTAGTTAAAATGTAACAGATTGCTAATCCTCGCTGGAATCGTCTATTCAGCAACATTATTTTATAATTCTACAGCTCCTAGAGGACTTAAAGGGCTGATTAAAACATACATTCTACTCCATATTTTTTTGCTACTTTTCCGTTTGCGCATATAGAAAATGGATGGATGGATGGAATTTTATTATATTATTTACAGATAAGATATTTAAAAGGTCCCCAAAATCAGTACTTTCATGCAATTCATTGGAAAGTGACACTATAATTTACCTTACAGCTTTTCTACAAACCCCGTTTCCATATGAGTTGGGAAATTGTGTTAGATGTAAATATAAACGGAATAGAATGACTTTGCAAATCATTTTCAACCCATATTCAGTTGAATATGCTACAAATACGACACATTTGATGTTCAAACTGATAAACATTTTTTTTTTTGCAAATGATCATTAACTTTAGAATTTGATGCCAGCAACATGCCAACAAAGAAGTTGGGAAAGGTGGCAATAAATACTGATAAAGTTGAGGAATGCTGGTCGAACACTTATTTGGAACATCCCACAGGTGTGCAGGCTAATTGGGAACAGGTGGGTGCCATGATTGGGTATAAAAACAGCTTCCCAAAAAATGCTCGGTCTTTTTTTTTTTATAATTTAAGGGGCTGATTAAAACATACAATCTACTCTACATTTTTTCGCTACTATTCAGTTTGTGTATGGAGGTTAAATCCCCCCCCCCCTCCCCAAAGTTTTAATAAATACATTATTTTCAGAGATTTTATTTTTATTTCATTGCTTACAGATACAAAATTAAAAAGGTCCCCAAAATCTGTAATTTCATTCATTTCATTGGAAAGTGTCCCTATAATTTACCCTACAGTTCTATGTGCGACAACTTTTTAAAGTACCAAATCGGTACTAGTATCAGTTAAAATGTAAACGATAGCTATCCCTCGCTGAAAATCGTCTGGTCAGCAACATTATTTCATAATTTTATAGCTCCTAAAGGATTTAAGGGGCTGATTAATACATACAATCTACTCTACATTTTTTTTGTGCTACTTTTCTGTCTGTGTACGGAGGTTAAATTGTACTCCAAAAAAATAACAAAATTACATTATTTTGAGAGATTTTATTTTTATTAGTTTAATGTTTACAATCAAAAAATGAAAAAGGTCCCTAATATCAGTACTTTCATGCATTTCATTGGAAAGTGATACTATAATTTACCCTACAGCTCTCTCTAAGTACCAATTCGGTACTAGCCTCAGTTAACATGTAAACGATAGCTATCCCTCGCTGGAATCGTCTTTTCAGCAACATTATTTTATAATTTTATAGCTCCTAGAGAACTTAATTAAAATATTTTTAAAATACACTATTTTGAGGGATTGTATTTTTATAATTTTATTGTTTACGGATAAAAAAATTAAAAATGTCCCCCGAAAGGTCCCCCGAAATCAGTACTTTCATGCATTTCATTGGAAAGTGACACTATAATTTACCCTACAGCTCGTCTCTGTGCAACAACTTTTGTCAGTACCAATTAGGTACTAGTATTAGTTAAAATGTAAACAATAGCTATCCCTTGCTTGAATCGTATATTCAGCAACATTTCATAATTTTATAGCTCGTAGAGGATTTAAGGGGCTGATTAAAACACACAATCTACGCAACATTTTTGTTACTTTCAGTTTGTATATGGAGGTAAAATTTAACTCCAATAAATAAATTAAAAATACATTACTTCGAGAGATTTAATTTGTATTATTTTATTTTTTACAGATAAAAAAAGGAAAAAGGACCCTAAATTCAGTACTTTCATTTATTTCATTGGAAAGTGATACTGTAACTTACCCTACAACTCATCTATGTGCGACAACTTTTTTAAGTACCAATTCGGTACTAGTATCAGGTAAAATTTAAACGATAGCTATCCCTTGCTGGAATCGTCTATTCAGCAACATTATTTTATAATTTTACAGCTCCTAGAGAACTTAATTAAAAATATTTTTAAAATACACTATTTTGAGAGATTATATATTTTTTTTTTTGTTTGTTTACAGATAAAAAAAATTAAAACAGTCCCCCGAAATCCGTACTTTCATGCATTTCATTGGAAAGTGACACTATAATTTACCCTACAGCTCTTCTATGTGCAACAACTTTTGTCAGTACCAATTAGGTACTAGTATTAGTTAAAATGTAAACAATAGCTATCCCTTGCTTGAATCGTATATTCGGCAACATTATTTCATAATTGTATAGCTCCTAGAGGATTTGAGGGGCTGATTAAAACATACAATCTACTCAACATTTTTTTTTGTTACTTTCAGTTTGTATGTGGAGGTAAAATTTAACTCCAAAAAATAAATAAAAAATACATTACTTCAAGAGATTTCATTTTTCTTATTTTATTTTTTACAGATAAAAAATGAAAAAGGACCCTAAAATCAGTACTTTTATTCATTTCATTGGAAAGTGATACTATAACTTACCCTACAACTCTTCTATGTGCAGCAACTTTTTTAAGTACCAATTCGGTACTAGTATCAAGTAAAATTTAAACGATAGCTATCCCTTGCTGGAATTGTCTATTCAGCAACATTATTTTATAATTTTATAGGTCCTTGAGAACTTAATTAAAAACATTTTAAAAATACACTATTTTGAGGGATTGTATTTTTTTTTTATTTTTTCGTTTACAGATATAAAAAATTAAAACAGTCCCCCGAAATCAGTACTTTCATGCATTTCATTGGAAAGTGACACTATAATTTACCCTACAGCTCTTCTATGTGCAACAACTTTTGTCAGTACCAATTAGGTACTAGTATTAGTTAAAATGTAAACAATAGCTATCCCTTGCTTGAATCGTATATTCAGCAACATTATTTCACAATTGTGTAGCTCCTAGAGGATTTAAGGGGCTGATTTAAAAATACAATCTACTCAACATTTTTTTTGCTACTTTTCAGTTTGTGTATGGAGGTTAAATTGAACTCCAAAAAAATCAAAAAATTACATTATTTTGAGAGATTGTATTTTTATTAGTTTAATGTTTACAATAAAAAAATTAAAAAGGTCCCTAATAACAGTACTTTCATTAATTTCATTGGAAAGTGATACTATAATTTACCCTACAGCTCTCTCTAAGTACCAATTCAGTACTAGCCACAGTTAACATGTAAACGATAGCTATCCCTCGCTGGAATCGTCTATTCAGCAACATTATTTTATAATTTTATAGCTCCTGGAGAACTTAATTAAAAATATTTTAAAAATACACTACTTTGAGAAATTTTATTTTTATAATTGTATTGTTTACAGATAAAAAAATTAAAAAGGTTCCCCGAAATCAGTACATTCATTGGAAAGTGACACTATAATTTACCCTACAGCTCTTCTATGTGCAACAACTTTTGTCAGTACCAATTAGGTTCTAGTATTAGTTAAAATGTAAACAATAGCTATCCCGTGCTTGAATTGTATATTCAGCAACATTATTTCATAATTTTATAGCTACTAGAGGATTTAAGGGGATGATTAAAACATACAATCTACTCAACATTTTTTTTGGTTACTTTCAGTTTGTATATGGAGGTAAAGTTTAACTCCAAAAAATAAATAAAAAATACATTACTTCAAGAGATTTCATTTTTATTATTTTATTTTTTACAGATAAAAAATGAAAAAGGACCCTAAAATCAGTACTTTTATTCATTTCATTGGAAAGTGATACTATAACTTACCCTACAACTCTTCTATGTGCAGCAACTTTTTTAAGTACCAATTCGGTACTAGTATCAAGTCAAATTTAAACGATAGCTATCCTTTGCTGGAATCGTCTATTCAGCAACATTATTTTATAATTTTATAGTTCCTTGAGAACTTAATTAAAAATATTTTAAAAATACACTATTTTGAGAGATTGTATTTTTTTTTGTTTTTGTTTACAGATAAAAAAAATTAAAACAGTCCCCCGGAATCAGTACTTTCATGCATTTCATTGGAAAGTGACACTATAATTTATCCTACAGCTCTTCTATGTGCGACAACTTTTTTAATTACCAATTCGGTACTAGTATCAGGTAAAATTTTTACTTTAGCTATCCCTCGCTGGAGTCGTCCATTAGGCAACATTATTTTATAATTTCATAGCTCCTCAAGGACCTAAGGAGCTGATTTAAAAATACCATCTACTCAACATTTTTTTTTTGCTACTTTTCAGTTTGTGTATGGAGGTTAAATTTAACTCCAAAAAAATCAAAAAAATGTCATTTTTTTGAGAGATAGTATTTTTATTAGTTTGTTTACAATTAAAAAATTAAAAAGGTCCCTAATATCAGTACTTTCATTAATTTCATTGGAAAGTGATACTATAATTTACCCTACAGCTCTCGCTAAGTACCAATTCGGTACTAGCCTCAGTTAACATGTAAACGATAGCTATGCCTCACTGGGATCGTCTATTCAGCAATATTATTTTATAATTTTATAACTCCTGGAGAACTTTATAAAAAATAAAAAAAAAGAACACTATTTTGAGAGATAGTACTTTTATAATTTTATTGTTTACAGATAAAAAAAACATAAAAAGGTCCCCCGAAATGAGTAAATTAATGCATTTAGTTGGAAAGTGACTATAATTTACCCTATAGCTCTTCTATGTCCGACAACTTTTTTTTTTTTTTTTTTCCCCCTTCTATCAACTGTTGTAAATATCCCCAACGTACCTGATCTGAATCCATTACACACCTGCTCTTGCAAGCGGGGATCAGGTTAAAGAGTGCTGAGCCATGTTAAACCGCCGCCCGCAACCAGGCATGCATCATGTCCGCGCATTAATAGAAGGCCAGCGTGCCGGCGTTATTAGCGCCATACGTGCCCGGGCTCCACTTCCGCGGCCGCTCTAATGGCTAACCGGTCAGGGGTGATTTATCTGATCAACTGCTTTTGTGCTCGGCCAGGCTGAGAGATGGTTTGCTTTAGCCTCGCCGGCCGTAATGTGCTTCATAAAGAGCAAAACAAATGGTCGCCTTAGGACGGGGGGGCGGGGGAGGTAGCTTGTATATTTGTGTAGGGGGTGGGCGACGAGGTCAAATTGTATCCTCTTGTGCCTTTGCGGTGTGTGTGTATGTGTGTGTGTGTGTGTGTGTGGACAGGAAAAGCCTGAGCTATAACTCTTCCGTCACCTGCCTCCTCGCCGCCCGCGCATTACTCAGGATGCGGCGCAAATTGCAGCCGGCATCCATTATTCCCTTTCACGGGGGCCTAATATTGATGTAGATATCATTCCTTTTCCGCGCTGTCATTTATTTGAAATACCACGCGCGACGAGTAGCCGCCGCCGCCGCCGCTGCTGCAGTGAATCAAATCAATTGATGGAGCAGTTAGCCTCGCAGGCCCCGGCCGCCCGGGAGCTGCCGAGCGAGCATGAAATATTATGGAGATTGTTCCATAAAGTGATCTCTTCATCATCATTTGTCTGCAGCTTGGGTGATCCGACTCACTTCCCCGGCGCCCCGCCCGCCCTTTTCCGCTGTGCTCCTCGTGGGCGCCAGCTGTCATAACTAAATCAGCCGGATAATGCGGCGGCGTGAACACTTCCACGCCCACGGTACGTACGCGCCTCTACCGGGGCCTTTCTGGCGCCTGTGGCAAACTATCACAAGGTGTGGTAACCAGAGGTGGGTAGAGTAGCCAGAAATTGTACTCAAGTAAGAGTACTGTTACTTTAGAGATGTATTACTCAAGTAAAAGTAAGGAGTAGTCACCCAAATATTTACTTGAGTAAAAGTAAAAAGTATGTTGTGAAAAAACTACTCAAGTACTGAGTAACTGATGAGTAACCTGTTTGTTTAATGATTACGGCAACAAATAATGCACAAAAAACATAAAAGTAGCAATGAGCAAATTCAGAGCCAGGAATATCTCTTAAGCAACTAAAACAATAATATATTAAATAATAATACATTACAATAAAAAAAAATAAGGCAAATTGAGCCACAATAACAGCACCATATGCTCAGTAGGCATTGATTGATTGATTGAAACTTTTATTAGTAGATTGCACAGTACAGTACATATTCTGTACAATTGACCACTAAATGGTAACACCCCAATAAGTTTTTCAACGTTAATCAATTACTTAATAAATGACCAAGTCGAGGTGATCTACCTCATATATACACACACACACACACACACACACACACACACACACACACATACATACATACATATATATACTCCGATGAGGTGGCGATTTGTCCAGGGTGTACCCTGCCTTCCGCCGGATTGTAGCTGATATAGGCGCCAGTGACCCCAGAAGGGAATAAGCGGTAGAGAATGGATGGATATATATACACATTTATATATACAGTATATAATTTATATTTCTTTATTTTGCAGTTTTTGTTGACATGTTGAAGGTGTTTTAATGAATATACATGCATGTTTAACATATAGATTCCTATCTTTCATGAAGACAAGAATATAAGTTGGTGTATTACCTGATTCTGATGACTTGCATTGATTGGAATCAGACAGTATAGTGCTGATAACGTCCACGTTTTCAAATGGAGGAGAAAAAAAGTTCCTCCTTTCTGTCTAATACCACATGAAAGTCGTTGGTTTTTGGCATCTTATTTGTCCAGCTTCCATATTGGTTTTTATACACTTTACAAGAAATACATTGGCGGCAAACTCCGTAGTTTGCTAGCTTGTTTGCGCTGGCTTTCGGAGACTCTTATTTTGTTAGCGCAGGCCCGATGAAGCGGCACTTTTATTGTGAAAACAGGAACTGTGCGATCAGTCTTTAGGCTTTTGACGGGAAGTACGGTTGAAATAAAAAGTGTCTTTTTTCCTTTACACTTTTGATTGATTGATTGAAACTTGTATTAGTAGATTGCACAGTACAGTACATATTCCGTACAATTGACCAGTAAATGGTCACACCCCAATAAGTTTTTCAACTTGCTTAAACCGGGGTTTACGTGTGACGGTCATGTGACCGCCTGGCTCTGTTTGATTGGTCCAACGTCACCAGTGACTGCATGTGATTGGTGAAAGGCAGGCATGCGTAGATCCTACTTTGAAGCTCTGTCATTAACCAAAACAAACACTAACATATTGATAAAAAAAGTAGCGAGTAGCGAGCTGAATGTAGATAAATGGAGCGAAGTAAAAGTAGCGTTTATTCTCTATAAATATACTCAAGTAAAAGTAAAAGTATGTTGAATAAAAACTACTCTTAGAAGTACAATTCATCCCAAAAGTTACTCAAGTAGATGTAACGGAGTAAATGTAGCGCGTTACTAACCACCTCTGGTGGTAACAATCCCCAATTGTGGTCACGTTCTGTTTTGTTTCGGATTCATTGGGCACTCTTGTTTGTTTCGTCACCATGCCGAGCCATCAGTTTTCACCTGTTATGTGTTCACGACTCACGCACATGATTCGTCTTGATTCACGCACCTGGCAACTACAGGCTTAAATACAGTGGGGCAAAAAAGTATTTAGTCAGCCACCGATTGTGCAAGTTCTCCCACTTAAAATGTTGACAGAGGTCTGTAATTTTCATCATAGGTACACTTCAACTGTGAGAGACAGTGTGAAAAAAAAAAAACAGGAATTCACATTGTAGGAATTTTAAAGAATTTATTTGTAAATGATGGTGGAAAATAAGTATTTGGTCAACCGTTCAAAGCTCTCACTGATGGAAGGAGGTTTTGGCTCAAAATCTCACGATACATGGCCCCATTCATTCTTTCCTTAACACGGATCAATCGTCCTGTCCCCTTAGCAGAAAAACAGCCCCAAAGCATGATATTTCCACCCCCATGCTTCACAGTAGGTCTGGTGTTCTTGGGATGCAACTCAGTATTCTTCTTCCTCCAAACACGACGAGTTGAGTTTATACCAAAAAGGATACATGGATGATACAGCAGAGGATTGGGAGAATGTCATGTGGTCAGATGAACCCAAAATAGAACTTTTTGGGTTCATCTGACCATGTAAAGCGCTTTGAGTCAATAGAGAAAAGCGCTTTATAAAATATAATTCACTTCATTTCATAAATATAATATAATAAATATAATATAAATATATTATATTATACATATAATATAATAAATAAATCCTATACCTGGGGGCGGTAAAGCTTGGTTGGTCGAGCGTCCGTGCCAGCAACTTGAGGGTTCCAGGTTCGATCCCCGCTTTCGCCATCCTAGTCACTGCCGTTGTGTCCTTGGGCAAGACACTTTACCCACCTGCTCCCAGTGCCACCCACACTGGTTTAAATGTAACTCAGATATTGGGTTTCACTATGTAAAAGCGCTTTGAGTCACTAGAGAAAAGCGCTATACAAAATATAATTCACTTCATAAATATAATATAATAGATATAATATAAATATATTATATTATAAATATAATATAATTAATGTATCCTATCCCTGGGGTTGGCATAGCTTGGTTTGTCGAGCGACCTTGCCAGCAACTTGAGGGTTCCAGGTTTGATCCCCGCTTCAGCCATCCTAGTCACTGCTGTTGTGTCCTTGGGCAAGACACTTTACCCACCTGCTCCCAGTGCCACCCACACTGGTTTAAATGTAACTCAGATATTTGGTTTCACTATGTAAAAGCGCTTTGAGTCCCTAGAGAAAAGCGCTATATAAAATATAATTCGCTTCATAAATATAATATAATAAGTATGATACAAATATATTATATTATGAGTATAATATAATTAATATATCCTATCCTTGAGGGTGGTATAGCGTGATTGGGTTGAGTGACCCTGCCAGCAACTTGAGGGTTCCAGGTTCGATCCCCGCTTCAGCCATCCTAGTCACTGCTGTTGTGTCCTTGGGCAAGACACTTTACCCACCTGCTCCCAGTGCCACCCACACTGGTTCAAATGTAACTCAGATATTGGGTTTCACTGTGTAAAGCGCTTTGAGTCACTAGAGAAAAGTGCTATATAAAATATAATTCACTTTATAAATATAATATAATAGATTTAATATAAATATATTATAAGTATAATATGATTAATATATCCTATCCTTGAGGGGGGTATAGCTTGGTTGGGTTGAGCGACCCTGCCAGCAACATGAGGCTTCCAGGTTCGATCCCCGCTTCAGCCATCCTAGTCACTGCTGTTGTGTCCTTGGGCAAGACACTTTACCCACCTGCTCCCAGTGCCACCCACACTGGTTTAAATGTAACTCATATATTTGGTTTCACTATGTAAAAGCGCTTTGAGTCCCTAGAGAAAAGCGCTATATAAAATATAATTCACTTCATAAATATAATATAATAAGTATGATATAAATATATTATATTATGAGTATAATATAATTAATATATCCTATCCTTGAGGGTGGTATAGCTTGGTTGGGTTGAGCGACCCTGCCAGCAACTTGAGGCTTCCAGGTTCGATCCCCGCTTCAGCCATCCTAGTCACTGCTGTTGTGTCCTTGGGCAAGACACTTTACCCACTTGCTCCCAGTGCCACCCACACTGGTTCAAATGTAACCCAGATATTGGGTTTCACTGTGTAAAGCGCTTTGAGTCACTAGAGAAAAGTGCTATATAAAATATAATTCACTTCACTTTGTAGTTTAAAAACTTCAAAATTTAGCATGTCTTCAATTTGTTTTTTCCAAAATATGAGTAAATGTAGTTTTCTTGATAAAGATAACACCCATCCTAAAATTAAGATGCTTTTCATTCGACAGCAAATTGTTATCAAAAATCATATATATGGAAAAAATCAGATAATTTAAAAGTTTGAATATTGCGGCGGATAAGTTCATTTATTTTAGCCCTTTTTCATCCTTTAAAGCAGAACAGTAGAGCGTTTTTTTTCGAGGATTTCCAGCTCCCGTGGGAAGCGTGTCCGGGCGGGGCGGCGCATGTCAGGGAGCATGCAGAGAGTCGCTCATCATCCGGCCTGATGGCTCTGCTCTCTGGGGTCCCCTTGTTGGTGTCACTTCCCATGTGCAGGCCTGCTACTTCATGTCAGTCCATGCCAGGTCGGCCACGACTCGCCTGCTGCTTTACTTCATGTTGGTCAACCCCCCCCCCCCCCCCCCCCCCCCCCACCCCTTGACTGTTATGACAGCGAGGTGTGTCGTGGCCGTAAGCGAATATGACGCAGATGCCTTTTTTTTTTTTACAGCGCCTCTTTCACACTCTTTTTACTGCCTATTAATGGAGCGCCCAGCATATTTTCTGAGTCATTAGAAGGACTAACCCTAGTAAAAAAAAAAAAAAAAAAGCCTCTCGGGCGAATGTCAACTGGAGAAGGTTTCCACTGCTGGCCATCTTGAGTGACGGCTAGGAAAAAAAGATGCATTATTCAGCGACGCAACTCTCAGATTGTGCCATTGTCATGTTACAGTCTTTCCGCTCCCAGGACGACACAAGCACTTTACTCCACAGTCTCCACTTTGCTGCAGCGCTCCGTTTTCTTAATGCCCTCAGTCTCTTCTCGGACAAAATGTGTCTCCTTTCCCTGGCCACTCATCTCTTCACTAGTTTGCTAGTCATTCTCATTACAAGGTGAAAAATTATAAAAATAAACACACATGCTAACATTAACTTACTTGTTGGACCAGTAATGTACTCCACAGTCTCCACTTTGCTGCAGCGCTCCGTTTTCTTGATGCCCTCAGTCTCTTCTCGGATAAAATGTGTCTCCTTTCCCTGGCCACTCATCTCTTCACTAGTTTGCTAGTCATTCTCATTACAAGGTGAAAAATTATAAAAATAAACACACATGCTAACATTAACTTACTTGTTGGAGCAGTAATGTACTCCACAGTCTCCACTTTGCTGCAGTGCTCCGTTTTCTTAATGCCCTCAGTCTATTCTCGGACAAAGTGTGTCTCCTTTCCCTGGCCACTCATCTCTTCACTAGTTTGCTAGTCATTCTCATTACAAGGTGAAAAATTATAAAAATAAACACACATGCTAACATTAACTTACTTGTTGGACCAGTAATGTGCTCCACAGTCTCCACTTTGCTGCAGTGCTCCGTTTTCTTAATGCCCTCAGTCTATTCTCGGACAAAATGTGTCTCCTTTCCCTGGCCACTCATCTTTTCACTGTTTGCTAGTCATTCTCATTGTCGTTGATGCTTTCTTTGTATTGCCCTCAATCTCCTCTTGGATCCAATTTGGCTCTTTTTTTCTTTTTTATTATTATTTTTAAATTTTCCCCTTTTTTCATCCTTGTCCTGTCCAGTTACTCAAGCAAAAATCATATTGTTAATAATTTGAATACCTAGTTGCTGCAGTGTTTTACTCCACAGTCTCCTCTTTGCTCCAGTGCTCCATTTTTTTGCAGCCCTCAGTCTCTTCTTGGATAAAATTTGTCTCCTTCTGTGGCCACTCTCTTGTTTACTGTTTGGTAGTGATTCTAGTTGTTATTGACGCTCTCTTCTTATTGCCCTCATTCTCCTCTCGGATGCCCCGTGTCTTGTCTCTTTTTTTCCTTTTTATTATTAATATTTTTTCCTTTTTTTTCCCTTCTTCTTGTTTTTTTTATCTTTGTCCTGTCCAGCTACTCAAACAAATCATATTATTAATGTAGATACCGATATCGGCTGTACAAATTTACATCAGAAAAGAAATGTGTGTGATATTTCTCTTGTTGCCTTAATTGTGTTTGACTTAATTAATTTTCCTCTTTATGGCCACGCTCACCTGGGGTTGGCAGTTTTATTTGAGGATAGAAGGTGAAAAATTATCAAAATAAACACACATGCTAACATTAACTTACTTGTTGGAGCAGTAATGTACTCCACAGTCTCCACTTTGCTGCAGTGCTCCGTTTTCTTAATGCCCTCAGTCTCTTCTCGGACAAAATGTGTCTCCTTTCCCTGGCCACTCATCTTTTCACTGTTTGCTAGTCATTCTCATTGTCGTTGATGCTTTCTTTGTATTGCCCTCAATCTCCTCTTGGAACCAATTTGGCTCTTTTTTTCCTTTTTATTATTATTTATTAATTTTCCCCTTCTTTCATCGTTGTCCTGTCCAGCTACTCAAGCAAAAATCATATTGTTAATAATTTGAATACCTAGTTGCTGCAGTGTTTTACTCCACAGTCTCCTCTTTGCTCCAGTGCTCCATTTTTTTGCAGCCCTCAGTCTCTTCTTGGATAAAATGTGTCTCCTTCTGTGGCCACTCTCTTGTTTACTGTTTGGTATTGATTCTAGTTGTTATTGATGCTCTCTTCTTATTGCCCTCATTCTCCTCTCGGATGCCCCGTGTCTTGCCTCTTTTTTTCCTTTTTATTATTATTTTTTTTCACTTTTTTTTCCTTCTTATTGTTTTTTTTATCTTTGTCCTGTCCAGCAACTCAAACCAATCATATTATTAATGTAGATACCGATATCGGCTGTACAAATTTACATCAGAAAAGAAAAGTGTGTGATATTTCTCTTGATGCCTTGATTGTGTTTGACTTAATTAATTTTCCTCTTTATGGCCACGCTCACCTGGGGTTGGCAGTTTTATTTGAGGATAGAAGGTGGAAAATGATCAAAATAAACACACATACTAACATTAACTTACTTGTTGGAGCAGTAATGTACTCCACAGTCTCCACTTTGCTGCAGCGCTCCGTTTTCTTGATGCCCTCAGGCTCTTCTCGGATAAAATGTGTCTCCTTTCCCTGGCCACTCATCTTTTCACTGTTTGCTAGTCATTCTCATTGTCGTTGATGCTTTCTTTGTATTGCCCTCAATCTCCTCTTGGATCCAATTTGGCTCTTTTTTTTCCTTTTTATTATTATTTTTTATTTTTCCCCTTTTTTAATCCTTGTCCTGTCCAGCTACTCAAGCAAAAATCATACTGTTAATAATTTGAATACCTAGTTGCTGCAGTGTTTTACTCCACAGTCTCCTCTTTGCTCCAGCGCTCCATTATTTTGCAGCCCTCAGTCTCTTCTTGGATAAAATGTGTCTCCTTCTGTGGCCACTCTCTTGTTTACTGTTTGGTAGTGATTCTAGTTGTTATTGACGCTCTCTTCTTATTGCCCTCATTCTCCTCTCGGATGCCCCGTGTCTTGTCTCTTTTTTCCTTTTTTTTCCCCTTCTTCTTGTTTTTTTTTTATCTTTGTCCTGTCCAGCTACTCAGACAAATCATATTATTAATGTAGATGCTGATATCGGCTGTACAAATTTACCTCAGAAAAGAAAAGTGTGTGATATTTCTTCTTGTTGCCTTATTTGTGTTTGACTTAATTAGTTGTCTTCTTTATGGCCACGCTCACCTGGGGTTGGCAGTTTTATTTGAGGATACAAGGTGAAAAATTATCAAAATAAACACACATGCTATCATTAACGTACTTGTTGGACCAGTAATGTACTCCACAGTCTCCACTTTGCTGCAGCGCTCCGTTTTCTTGATGCCCTCAGTCTCTTCTCGGACAAAATGTGTCTCCTTTCCCTGACCACTCATCTCTTCACTGTTTGCTAGTCATTCTCATTGTCGTTGATGCTTTCTTTGTATTGCCCTCATTCTCCTCTTGGATCCAATTTAGCTCTTTTTTTCCTTTTTATTATTATTATTTTTTTCATCCTTGTCCTGTCCAGCTACTCAAGCAAAATCATATTGGCAATAATTTGAATACCTTGTTACTGCAGTGTTTTACACCACAGTCTCCTCTTCGCTCCAGCGCTCCATTTTTTGCAGCCCTCAATCTCTTCTTGGATAAAATGTGTCCCCTTTCTGTGGCCACTCATATCTTCATTGTTTGCTAGTGATGCTTGTTGTTGTTGATGTTCTCTTCTCGTTGCCCTCATTCTCCCCTCGGATGCAATTTGCCTCTTTATGTACATGCTCAACTGGGGTTGGGAGTTTTATTTGAGGATACGTTGCAAAAAATGATCAAAATAAACACACATGCTAACATTAGCTTACTTGTTACAGCAGTAATATACTCCACAGTCTCCACTTTTTTATTATTTTTTTTTATTTTTTCCCCCTTTTTTTTCCTTCTTATTATTTTTTTCATCCTGTCCTGTCCAGCTACTCAAGCAAATCATATTGTTAGTGCAAACAGTTGAATACCTTGTTGCTGCAGTGTTTTACTCCACAGTCTCGTCTTTGCTCCAGCGCTCTATTTTTTGCAGCCCTCAGTCTCTTCCTGGATAAAATGTGTCCCCTTTCTGTGGCCACTTATATCTTCATTGTTTGCTAGTGATTCTTGTTGTTGTTGATGCTCTCTTCACGTTGCCCTCATTCTCTTCTCGGATGCAATTTGCCTCTTTATGTACATGCTCAACTGGGGTTGGGAGTTTTGAGGATATGCCGCAAAAAATTATCAAAATAAACACACATGCTAACATTAGCTTACTTGTTACAGCAGTAATATACTCCACAGTCTCCACTTTGCTGCAGTGCCCCATGTCTGGTCTCTTTTTTCATTTTTATTATCATTTTTTTATTTTATTACCTTTTTTTCCTTCTTATTATTTTTTTCATCCTTGTCCTGTCCAGCTACTCAAGCAAATCGTATTGTTAATGCGAACATTTGAATACCTTGTTGCTGCAGTGTTTTACTCCACAGTCTCCTCTTTGCTCCAGCGCTCCATTTTTTGCAGCCCTCAGTCTTTTCTTTGATAAAATTTGTCTCCTTCTGTGGACGCTCTTGTTTACTGTTTGGTAGTGATTGTAGTTGTTATTGATGCTCTCTTCTTATTGCCCTCATTCTCCTCTCGGATGCAATTTGCCTCTTTATATACATGCTCAACTGGGGTTGGGAGTTTTATTTGAGGGTACGCCTAATAAACACACATGCTAACATTAGCTTACTTGTTGCAGCAGTAATATACTCCACAGTCTCCACTTGGCTGCAGTGCCCCGTGTCTTGTCTATTTTTTTCCATTTTTTTATTGTTATTATTATTTTCCTTTTTTTTCCTGCTTATTATTTTTTCATCCTTGTCCTGTCCAGCTACTCAGACAAATTATATTGTTCATGTAAAATTTATTTTATAAAAGAAAAGTGTGGGATATTTCCCTTGTTGCCTTATTTGTATTTGACTTAATTAATTTGCCTCTTTATGTCCACGCTCACCTGGGGTTGGCAGTTTTATTTGAGGATACAAGGTGAGAAATGATCAAAATAAAAACACATGCTAACATTAACTTACTTGTTGGAGCAGTAATGTTCTCCACAGTCTCCACTTTGCTGCAGCATTCCGTTTTCTTGCTGGCCTCCATCTTTTCTTGCTCGGTCTCCTCTTGGCTATAATGTGTCCCATTTCCGTGGCCACTCATCTCTTCACTGTTTGCTAGTGATTCTCGTTGTTGTTGATGCTCTCTTTGTATTGCCCTCATTCTCCTCTTCGATACAAATTTCCTCTTTGTGTGCACGCTCAACTGAGGTTGGGAGTTTTATTTGAGGAAAAAAGGTGAGAAATTATCAAAATAAACACACATTGTTACATTAAATTACTTGTAGGAGCAGTATTATACTCCACAGTCTCCACTTTGCTGCAGTGCCCTGTGTCTTGCTGGCCTCCGTCTTTTCTTGGATAAGATTTGTCTCCTTCCTGTGGCCATCCTTTTCTTCATTATTTGTTAATGAATCTTGTTATTGATGCTCTGTTCTTATTGCCCTCCTTCTCCTATTGGATAAAAAGTGTGTCTTTATTGTCATACTCAACTGGGATTTGGATTGTTATTTGAGGATACACAGCTAGAAATGATTCAAATAAACACACATGCTAACATTTGAATACCTTGCTAATGCAGTATTTTATGCCAGTCTCCTCTTTGCTGCAGCGCTCTGTTTTTTGCTGCCCTCAGTCTCTTCTTGGAAAAATTGTGTCTCCTTCTGTGGCCACTCTCTTGTTTACTGTTTGGTAATGATTCCAGTTGTTATTTGTGCTCTCTTGTTGTTGCCCTCATTCTCCTCTCGGATACAATTTGTCTCTTTATCTACATACTCGACTGGGGTTTGAGGTGTTAGTCAAGGGTACACAACTACACATTATAAAACAAACACACATGATGAAATAGCATACCTTGTTGCTGCTGTAATTTATTCCACAGTCTCTTCTTTGCTGCAGTGCTCCATTTTCTTGCTATCCTCAGTCTCTTCTTGGTAAAACTGGTCTCTGTTCTGTGGCAACCCTCTTGTTCATTATTTGTTTTTGATTCTTGTTGGTATCGGAGCGATTCAGATGTTATTAGACACATTTACCAGGATAATTCTGGAAAATCCCTTATCTGCTTATTGTGTTACTAGTGTTTTAGTGAGATTATATGGTCGGACCTGAAAATCGAGGGATGTGGCCACGGGTGTGGTGACCGCCAGTGTCCCTGAGAGAAGCCATGTTTCTCGACGAGGCGAAGCGAAGGCAGCCGTTGGGGCCGGGCTGAGCTTTTTCCCCCCTCCTCCACGGTGGAAGCATCCCACGTTTGGGGGCGGCCGGTCGGAGGGGGCAAGAGAGTCCGCAGGTGCCTCTTTGACAGGTGCACGAGGAACGACGCAAGCCCTGCTCATGTCTACGGTAAGAGCCGACTTATTACCCAATTTTCTCACCGAAACCTGCCGGTTGACATGTGGTAGGGACCTATGTTCACTTGACCGCTCTGTTCCATAGTAAAGCTTCACCTTCGGGAATGTAAACAAGGAAACACTGGCTGTGTTTGTGTTGCTAATGGCAGCCGCAATACACAGCTTCCCACCTACATCTTTCTTCTTTGACGTCTCCATTATTAATTAAACAAATTGCAAAAGATTCAGCAACACAGATGTCCAGAATACTGTGTAATTATGCGATTAAAGCAGACGACTTATAGCTGGGAACGAGCTGGAACGAAATGTCCACTACAATACGCGTCATCATAACTGACATCATACCCCGACGTTTTAAACAACATACTTCACGCGAAATTTAAAATTGCAATTTAGTAAACTAAAAAGGCCTAATTGGCATGTGTTTCAATGTTAAGATTTCATCATTGATATAAAAACTATCAGACTGCGTGGTCGGTAGTACTGGGTTTCAGTACGCCTTTAAGTTAGCCTACCCTCTCCTGCAATGATCAATTTTATTGCTGCCCGGAGTCTCCTCTTGGATACAGTGATTATCCTTTCCGCAACGACTGTTATTCTCTTCCATTTTTCTGCTAGGGTGTGTGATGAATGCTGTTTTTTTTTTTTTTTTGCTGCCATCAGTTTCTTCTTGGATAAAAGTGGTTTCCTTAGTTAAAAAGTTAACTAGGGTGAAAAAAATAAACAAACAGGACAATGTTAGTGTACCCTTGTTTAATCAGTATTATACTCCGCAGTCTCCACTTTGCTGCAAAAAAATCTATGTTCTAGCTGCCCGCTCTCTTCTCTTGGATACAGTTTGTCCCTCTTCTGTAGCCAGCTTCACTGTCCTTTGTTTTTTTTCAACTGATGCAGTTGGTGCCCTCAGTCTCCTCTTAAATATATTGTGTCTCCCGAGTACTTGATCAATTTTGTTTGATAGAGTAATTGTAAAATCCAACGTCCTTAAGAGACAACATTTAAATTAGCCTACCCTCTCCTTCAATGATCAATATTCTTGTTGCCCGCAGTCTCCTCCTGGATACAGGGATTATCCTTTCCATATTGACTGTTATTCTCTTCCATTTTTCTGCTAGGGTGTGGGATGAATGCTGTTTTTTTTATTTGCTGCCATCAGTCTCCTCTTGGATAAAAGTGGTTTTCTTAGTTATAAAGTGCTTTAGGGTGAAAAAAATAAACAAACAGGCCAATGTTAGTGTACCCTTGTTTAATCAGTATTATACTCCACGGTCTCCACTTTGCTGCAAAAAATCTATGTTCTTGCTGCCCGCTCTCTCCTCTTGGATACAGTTTGTCTCTCTTCTGTGGCCAGCTTCATTGTTCTATGTTTTTTTTTCAACTGATGCAGTTGGTGCCCTCAGTCTCCTCTTAAATAAAATATGTCTTCTGAGTACTTGATCAATTTCGGTTGATAGCGTAATTGGAAAATCCAACGGCTTTAAGAGACAACATTTAAATTAGCCTACCCTCTCCTTCAATGATCAATATTCTTGTTGCCCGCAGTCTCCTCCTGGATACAGGGATTATCCTTTCCATATTGACTGTTATTCTCTTCCATTTTTCTGCTAGGGTGTGGGATGAATGCTGTTTTTTTTTTATTTGCTGCCATCAGTCTCCTCTTGGATAAAAGTGGTTTTCTTAGTTAAAAAGTTAATTAGGGTGAAAAAAATAAACAAACAGGCCAATGTTAGTGTGTCTTGTTCAATCAGTATTATACTCCGCAGTCTCCACTTTGCTACAAAAAATCTATGTTCTTGCTGCCCGCTCTCTCCTCCTGGATACAGTTTTCTGTGGCCAGCTTCATTGTCCTCTGTTTTTTTTCAACTGATGCAGTTGGTGCCCTCAGTCTCCTCTTAAATATAATGTGTCTCCCGAGTACTTGATCAATTTTGTTTGATAGAGTAATTGGAAAATCCAACGTCCTTAAGAGACAAAATTTAAATTAGCCTACCCTCTCCTTCAATGATCAATATTCTTGTTGCCCGCAGTCTCCTCCTGGATACAGTGATTGTCCTTTCCATAATGACTGTTATTCTCTTCCATTTTTCTGCTAGGGTGTGGGATACATGCTGGGTTTTTTTTATGCCCTCAGTCTCCTTTCGGTTAACGTTTTTGGTTTCAAGTAGAAACATAATTCCTCTGAAAGAAGACTACTAGTAAATTATGCATCTTGCATATTTCTACGTCATGAACCATTAGTATTATGAATGCTTATAAAACGTTGAGTATATTTGTAATACAAATACGCTGAAATGTCTTTAAGTATTTCAAACACACCACAGGGGGCGCCACTAATAACGTTCACAGTCAACATCCAGTATTGTTGGCTCGTTCACCAGAGGATGCCGTTTCCCCTCGAAATAATAAAAAAAAAAATAGAGCGCAGCATGTAGTCTTGCACTCATACCAGCTGCACTGTTCCAACAAAACAGACATGAGCTTTGTTGGGAGTGACATCAGCCTGTTACTGTACATGTATATTTTCCAAACAAAGTGCGATCACCAGGCTGTACGGCCGGCGACATCTGCACGGCGTTTATAGTCGTGCAACAATGAGGCCTCTTGTTAGCCCACAACACTACTGCTAATTGTCACCGATAATATTCATAAGTAGCAAGGGGGTGAGGGGCAGCGAGTACACACGCCGAGGAGCGATGATGACCGACATATTGATCAGGAGAGCATCTTCAGTGGATGTTTACATGGCATTTTTAATGAATAAAAAATACGTATTTTATTTGTGAGTAATATCAAAACCAAAATGATTGTTGTATATCAGCCTGTGATGATAACGAATATTGCTGCACAATATATTATGCCACAAATTGTTGCTGATAAACAATAATATTGTCAGCTTTATTTGGAGACCAAATGAAGGACTAATGTAATCATAATATAATAATAATAATAATAATATGAAAAAAACAACAACAGTAATAATAATAATAATGATAATAATGTAGTGTAGTCATTTATTTTCCACCCAGAGAAACCATACCGCAAAATAAAAATATACAACAACAATAAAACAATTAAAAGAAATACAAACAGCAGATTAAATAAATAAATAAATGCATCTCTAATTGTAATACTACTATTACTACTGCTACTTGTCAGATTTTGTTGTTGACGAACTCCAAGATGCAGAGACGGAGGCAGGCATTGAATAAGGAAACATGGTTTTAATATAAAATACTAGAACAAAACCAAACAAAGGGTACAAACACAAAGCGCGCACGAGGCGGATTACAAACTAAGGGAGCTAGCATGGGAGCTAGAAAACAAAAGGGTTTTTAGCATGGAAGCTAGCAAGAAACAAAAAGGGGCCTGGCGTGGAAGCTAGCGGGTAGCAAACAGGAAAACAGAAGTTGTTTCTTGTAGAGTGAAAACAAAACGGAAGCAGGGAACAAAAACAGTAAGCTACAAACAGATGAAACGACACGGCAGGAACGACAATACGGAAGTCATAAACAAGACAACAATCCAGCACTGCCTGGACGAACAAAGCAGGTAAAAGAGGAGTGGGGTGATTGACACCAGGTGTGGCCAGGTGCCAATCAGCCACAGCTGAGGGGAAACAAAGCACTCAGGGAGACAAACAGGAAGCTGAACCAAAATAAGAGTGCTGACAGGAACTAAGGACAGGAAATACTAAACACACAGACGAGAAACTAAAACACAAAGAAACTGTCAGTGGCAAGCCTGACACTACTACTACTACCACTGCTAATAATGATAATAATAATAATAATAATAATAATACTATGAATAATAATGGTACTAAAAATTTAAAGGAGTAATGATATGATTTTTTTCTACATGTAAAACACCTCCTTGTGGTCTACATCAGGGTTCCGCAACCATTTTTTTTTGCCACTTGTGCCAGCTTTTTTGAAACATGTCGCAGGCATCAAATTCCAAATGAGCTAAGATTTGCAAAAAAAACAACAATGTTTTCCAGTTTGAACGTTAAGTATCTTGTCTTTGCAGTCTATTCAATTGAATATAAATTGAAAAGGATTTGCAAAACATTGTATTGTGTGTTTATTGACGATTTACACAACGTGCCAAATTCACTGGTGTTGGGCTTTGTATATCAAACCTTAATGGAGGAATAGAGCAATTGCCATAGGCTGCATTGTAAGCAGACTTTTGATCACATTTATTTACTATTTAAAATGTTTTGAAATCATTCGCCTTCATAATAATAATAATAAATCATAATAATTGTGAACGATTGGCAAAATCCCCCCAAAAAGTGCAGTGTGTGAGAAATTGCGAGTCAATCAAATTTATGTAGGTTGAACTTGTCTTCTACAACAGTGGTTCTCAAACGGGGTACGCGTACCCCTGGGGGTACTTGAAGGTATGCCAAGGGGTATTTTTTTTTAAATATTCTAAAAATAGCAACATTTCAGAAATCTTTTATAGTTATATTCATTGAATAATACCTCAACAAAATATGAATATAATTTCATAAACTGTGAAAAGAAATGCAACAATGCAATATTCAGTGTTGACAGCTAGATTTTTTTGCGGACATGTTCCATAAATATTGATGTTAAAGATTTCTTTTTTTGCGAAGAAATGTTCGGAATGAAGTTCATGAATCCAGATGGATCTCTATTACAATCCCCAAAGAGGGTTCTTTAAAAGCCTACTGAAACCCACTACTACCCACCATGCAGTCTGATAGTTTATATATCAATTATGAAATATTAACATTGCAACACATGCCAATACGGCTTTTTTAGTTTACTAAATTGCAATTTTAAATTTCACGGGAGTTTTGTCTTGAAAACGTCATGTAATGATGACGTGTACGCAAGACGTCACGGGTTTTTAGGAAGTGTGAGCACTACCCACACACACAAGTAAAAGTCGTCTGCTTTAACGGCATAATTACACAGTATTTTGGACATCTGTGTTGCTGAATCTTTTGCAATTTGTTCAATTAATATTGGAGAAGTCACAGTAGAAAGATGGAGTTAGGAAGCTTTAGCCTTTAGCCACACAAACACACGATGATTCCTTGTTTAAAATTCCCGGAGGTGAAAATTTACTATGGATCAGAGCGCGGTTAAGCGAACATGAATCCAGACCAAATGTCAACCAGCAGGTTTCGGTGAGAAAATTGTGGTTGAAAAGTCAGTTCTTACCGGATAAAAGCTGAGCTTGTGCCGTCCATAGCTGCCGTCGACTCCCCTTAGAAACTGGACACACCCCTCCGACTATCAGGTGCTATTAAACTCACTAAATCACTAGCAACACAATAGAAAGATAAGGGATCTCCCAGAATTATCCTAGTAAATGTGTTTAAAAACATCGGAATACGTCCCAATGCGATCGCGTTTTTTTTTTTGTTTTTTTTTTCCTAGTCCGTCGCTATCGATATCCTCAAACACGAATCTTTCATCCTCGCTCAAATTAATGGGGAAATTGTCGTTTTCTCGGTCCGAATAACTGTTTTTTGTTGGAGGCTCCCATTAAAATCAATGTGAATATGTGAGGAGCCCCCACACTTGCGACGTCATTGTCTACAACTTCCGGTAAAGGCGAGGCTTTTTCAGGAAGTACCAAAAGTGGCGAACTTTATTGTCGATGTTCTCTACTAAATCCTTTCAGCAAAAATATGGCAATACCGCGAAATGATCAAGTATGACACATAGAATGGACCTGCTATTCCCGTTTAAATAAGAAAATCTCATTTCAGTAGGCCTTTAAATTGATGATTACTTCTATGTGTAGAAATCTTTATTTATAATTGAATCACTTGTTTATTTTTCAACAAGTTTTTAGTTATTTGTATATCTTTTTTTCCCCAAATATTTCAAGAAAGACCAGTACAAATGAGCAATATTTTGCACTGTTATACAATTTAATAAATCAGAAACTGATGACATAGTGCTGTATTTTACTTCTTTATCTCTTTTTTTCAACCAAAAATGCTTTGCTCTGATTACTTGAATTAAAAAAATGTTCACAGGGGGTACATCACTGAAAAAAGGTTGAGAACCACTGCTCTACAACAACTTCAAAAATACAAACAACACAGTAGGAGTGCATTTTTTTGTCTATTTTGGACTGATTTCCAAACCCCGCCAAGCAGAAAGAGGCCAGGGAAAGCCGGCAGGTAGAGCAATAACACACCTCATGTTTGCACAATCGCTGGTTGCTCGGCAGACACCGGTTGGAAAATGGGCTCGGTGTACTTAGTCCCGCCCATTCGTCAACCAGACCCGACAACACTCTTCTTCGGCCACAACGTGAACGTACTTGACCCGTGTTAGAGTTTAGCCCCCCCCCATCTCACCCCCATAATGACACACCTACATAGAGCTTGACCCCCGCCGTCCCTCTGACTCCATTCATGAAAAGCCTCCTCGTGCATCTTTCCCCCCCTCTTTCTCGCCCCGTGTCACACTTTGCAGCTGTTTCATTTCAGGCACGTTTGCCTGGCCGCCACCAGACAGCTATCAGAGCAGACTGCGAACCGCGTTCGAAGAGCTTTTAATAAATAACGCCTGCATTATGCATTGTGTTTAGTTTTACCCCCCCACGTATCATTTCAGCGCCGCAGGGCCGAGGCCCTTAATAAACGTAAAAAAAAAAAAAAAAAGGTTTGCCGCCCATTGGGTCACAGACACTGAGCAAGGCAGTGAGCCGTAGCGGCTGAGCATGATTCACTGACATGCGTTTAATCTATGGTGCATACATTAAAAGAGCCCTAGTCTATAACTGACAGCCAATAAACTGTTTGTCAGCACGTTGACATGTTTATTATCTTTCAAAAATATTTGGAAAAAAAAATAGTATTACATTATCTTATATTTCTCGAACAGGGGTCGGGAACTTTTTTGGCTGAGGGAGCCAAGAAGCCAAATATTTTAAAATGTATTTCTGTAAGAGCCGTATAATATTTTTTTTTAGCACTGAACACAACTAAACGCGTGCATTTTTAAGTAAGACCAACATTTCTAGAGTATGATAGGTCTCTTCCATCCATCCATCTTCCTCCGCTTTTCCGAGGTCGGGTCGCGGGGGCAGCAGCCTAAGCAGGGAAGCCCAGACTTCCCTCTCTCCAGCCGGGAGACGTAGTCTTCCCAACATGTCCTGGGTCTTCCCCGTGACCTCCTACCAGTCGGACGTGCCCGAATCACCTGCCTAGGGAGGCGTTCAGGTGGCATCCTGACCAGATGCCCGAACCACCTTATCTGGCTCCTCTCGATGTGGAGGAGCAGCGGCTTTACTTTGAGTTCCTCCCGGATGGCAGAGCTTCTCACCCTATCTCTAAGGGAGAGCCCCGCCACACGGCGGAGGAAACTCATTTCGGCCGCTTGTACCCGTGATCTTATCCTTTCGGTCATGACCCAAAGCTCATGACCATAGGTGAGGATGGGAACATAGATTGACCGGTAAATAGAGAGCTTTGCCTTCCGGCGCAGCTCCTTCTTCACCACAACGGATCGATACAGCGTCCGCATTACTGAAGACGCCGCACCGATCCGCCTGTCGACCTCACGATCCCCTCTTCCCTCACTCTTGAACAAGACTCTAAGGTACTTGAACTCCTCCACTTGGGACAGGGTCTCCTCCCCATAATAGGTCTCTTATTCTTTGTAATACCATTGTTATTCTGAAGCTAACTGTGGTGGGGGGCGTGGCCTGCGGGCCTGCAACAAAGCGGAGTGTTGCCATGACCGGCCTCGTTGCTCTGTTTATAAGCAGCAGCCAGGAGGAGGGACGGGGTTGGGGCTGGAGCCAGAGCGCGAGCGAGGACAAAAGACAAAAAGACAATTTCTGGAAAGCAACTGAGGGACTTATTGAAATATTAAACAATATTGTAGCCCTGAAACAGGCTCTCATGTCGGTGCTTGGTGCTCTGAAGAACCCCCAGGAGGGCAAGACCCACGCTAACCAATGATAAATAAATGACTTCTTACCATTAACGCAACTTCTTGAACATAAAAATGCTTGAGAATGTTTTATATTTTGAACGTTATTTTTAACACTGTGATTACAAGCGGAATTATTTATTACTTATTGTGTTAAGCAGTGTCAGCTCGGATGCAGTCATCAAAAGAGCCACATCTGGGTCCCTATCCCTGTTCTAGAAGAACACTGTTCGGTTATGCATTTGTGCCTAATAGAGTGGCTCACATATGTAATTTAAATAATTAAAATTATATTACACACAATTATTTATCATATACACACTGTTGTGGTTTTATTATTCTGTTTAAGATTTAAATTTTTCTTTTTACTATATTTATTTGTGCTTTACGCAATACTGTAAGAATGAAATGAATAAAAAATATTTGAGAAAATAAAGGACATTTCAGTCAAATACATTTTTTTTTTTTTTATTTTCACATTAAGCGGTGAATTTTTTATTTTATTCTTCATTTATAGTCACACATTTCCTTTAAAAAGTAAACATCGTAAAATATACAGCGATGTAAGAAATACAGTACAATACAATGCATTGGTTAAAAGTTATATTACAGTTTTTATCATATTCATTTACAACTTTTCTCAATATTTTCACAGTGTTTACAACTTTTCACTTAACTTTATGACAATATTCTCATGCCTTTACGGGAAATGAAGATGTTCACATAATGTTACCATTTCTCTCGTAGCATTATGACTATATTCTCGTAATCCCTAATCCAATAAAAAGGGTTTTACTACAACAATTCAAACAAAACTGTCTTTTTACACCTTATTACAAAATCTAAATAATTGGCTTTGGAGAGGCGGAGCCGGTAAACGAGCAGCGGGGCAGGGCATGCTGGAGGCGGAGAATGCGGCCGAGCGGAGAGGAGGGGGGCGTGCCAGGAGTCAAGTGCAGGTGTGTGGATCGTGCATCGGTACACAATTAACTTATCTCCTCACGATGTATGAAAGGGGAGAAGGAGGAGAGATCGGGGCAGAAGGAGGAGGAGAGCCTGCAGCAGCGACCGAGTAGCGAAAGCAAAGAGCAGACAAGGACGAGGACGAAGGCGGCTGAAAAGCGGACCATGAGCGAACAGTGGAGAGGAGCAGCTGAAAAGCGATCCGACCTGAACACAAAGCTTTATTGCAAAATAAACAAGAGTCAAACCTGCTCAAAAGCAATGTCCTTCCTTGATGGTCCTGGGAACCCGCACGACGGCAAGAGTCCGTCACATTGGCATTTTATGAAGAAAAAAAAAACCTGAATTAGAAAAATCATACTTGTAGAACAGAGCTGGGCAAATATTTTGAATCGGGGGGCCACATTGAGAGAAAAAATGTGTTTTGGGGGCCAATATGTATGTGTGTATAAATGATATATACACATTTAGATGCAAACACCTGCTGTACAGTTTGTGTGTTTGGGTCCTTTTCAGGAACACTAATACCAAAAGTCAACAACGTCCGATAGAATTCTAAAAACAGACCACCTCAAAAAGACGTAATGCAATTTTACAGTTTTTTACTGAATTGGACACCTAAAATGTACAAACCCCGTTTCCATATGAGTTGGGAAATTGTGTTAGATGTAAATATAAACGGAATACAATGATTTGCAAATCCTTTTCAACCTATATTCAGTTGAATGCACTACAAAGACAAGATATTCGATGTTCAAACTCATAAACTTTATTTTTTTTTTTGCAAATAATAATTAACTCAGAATTTCATGGCTGCAGCGTGTGCCAAAGTAGTTGGGAAAGGGCATGTTCACCACTGTGTTACATCACCTTTGCTTTTAACAACACTCAGTAAACGTTTGGGAACTGAGGAAACTAATTGATGAAGCTTTGAAAGTGGAATTCTTTCTCATTCTTATTTTATGTAGAGCTTAAGTCGTTCAACAGTCTGGGGTATCCGCTGTCGTATTTTACGCTTCATGATGCGCCACACCTTTTTTATGGGAGACAGGTCTGGACTGCAGGCGGGCCAGGAAAGTACCCGCACTCTTTTACTACGAAACCATGCTGTTGTAACACGTGGTTTGGCATTGTCTTGCTGAAATAAGCACGAGCGTCCATGATAACGTTGCTTGGATGACAACATATGTTGCTCCAAAACCTGTATGGACCATTCAGCATTAATGGTGTCTTCACAGATGTGTAAGTTACCCATGCCTTGAGCAATAATACACTCCCATACCATCACAGATGCTGGCGTTTGAACTCTGCGCCTATAACAATCCGAATGGCTATTTTCCTCTTTGTTCCGGAGGACACCACGTCCACAGTTTCCAAATATAATTTGGAATGTGGACTCGTCAGACCTCAGAACACTTTTCCACTTTGCAACAGTCCATCGTAGATGAGCTTGGGCCCAGCGAAGACAGCTGCGTTCCTTGGTGTTGTTGATAAATGGGTTTTGCTTTGCGGAGCAGAGTTTTAACTTGCACTTACACATGTAGCGACCAACTGTAGTTACTGACAGTGGTTTTATGAAGTGTTCCTGAGCCCATGTGGTGATATCCTTTACACACTGTTGGTTTTTAATGCAGTACCGCGTGAGGGATCAAAGGTCCGTAATATCATCGCTTACGTGCAGTGATTTCTCCAGATTCTCTGAACCTTTTGATGATTTTGCGGACCATATATGTTGAAATCCCTAAATTCTTTGCTCGTTGAGAAATGTTGTTCTAAAACTGTTCGACAATTTGCTTACAAATTGGTGACCTTCTCCCCATCCTTGTTTGTGAATTACTTGGCGTTTCATGGAAGCTGCTTTTATACCCAATCATCAATCAATCAATCAATCAATGTTTACTTATATAGCCCTAAATCACTAGTGTCTCATAGGGCTGCACAAACCACTACGACATCCTCGGTAGGCCCACATAAGGGCAAGAAAACTCACACCCAGTGGGACATCGGTGACAATAATGACCCAGTGGGACGTCGGTGACAATGATGACTATGAGAACCTTGGAGAGGAGGAAAGCAATGGATGTCGAGCGGGTCTAACATGATACTGTGAAAGTTCAATCCATAATGGATCCAACACAGTCGCGAGAGTCCAGTCCAAAGCGGATCCAACACAGCAGCGAGAGTCCCGTTCACAGCGGAGCCAGCAGGAAACCATCCCAAGCGGAGGCGGATCAGCAGCGCAGAGATGTCCCCAGCCGATACACAGGCAAGCAGTACATGGCCACCGGATCGGACCGGACTCCCTCCACAAAGGAGAGTGGGACATAGAAGAAAAAGAAAAGAAGCGGCAGATCAACTGGTCTAAAAAGGGAGTCTATTTAAAGGCTAGAGTATACAAATGAGTTTTAAGGTGAGACTTAAATGCTTCTACTGAGGTGGCATCTCGAACTGTTACCGGGAGGGCATTCCAGAGTACTGGAGCCCGAAATGAAAAAGCTCTACAGCCCGCAGACTTTTTTTGGGCTTTGGGAATCACTAATAAGCCGGAGTCCTTTGAACGCAGATTTCTTGCCGGGACATATGGTACAATACAATCGGCAAGATAGGATGGAGCTAGACCGTGTAGGATTTTATACGTAAGTAGTAAAACCTTAAAGTCACATCTTAAGTGCACAGGAAGCCAGTGCAGGTGAGCCAGTACAGGCGTAATGTGATCAAACTTTCTTGTTCTTGTCAAAAGTCTAGCAGCCGCATTTTGTACCAAGTGTAATCTTTTAATCCTAGACATGGGGAGACCCGAAAATAATACGTTACAGTAGTCGAGGCGAGACGTAACAAACACATGGATAATGATCTCAGCGTCTTTAGTGGACAGAATGGAGCGAATTTTAGTGATATTGCGGAGATGAAAGAAGGCCGTTTTAGTAACGCTTTTAATGTGTGCCTCAAAGGAGAGAGTTGGGTCGAAGATAATACCCAGATTCTTTACCGTGTCGCCTTGTTTAATTGTTTGGTTGTCAAATGTTAGCGTTGTATTATTAAATAGAGTTCGGTGTCTAGCAGGACCGATAATCAGCAGCCATCTTGCTTTTAATCATGGCACCCACCTGTTCCCAATTAGCCCGCACACCTGTGGGATGTTCTAAATAAGTGTTTGATGAGCATTTCGTAACTTTATCAGTATTTATTGCCACCTTTCCCAACTTCTTTGTCACGTGTTGCTGGCATCAAATTCTAAATTAATTGCAAAAATGTTTATTTTTGCAGTTTGAACATCAAAAATGTTGTCTTTGTAGCATATTCAACTGAGTATGGGTTGAAAATGATTTGCAAATCATTGTATTCCGTTTATATTTACATCTAACACAATTTCCCAACTCATATGGAAACGGGGTTTGTAATTTGACTTGACTTAACATGATATTTCCTATTTTAAAATGTATCTAATGTAAAAAATGGACCTTTGCTTGATAAAGGTTTTGTAGTTCAGTTCAAGTTTGTCATTTTCAAAATGTTTTAGTATCAGTTGTTTCACGCCGAAAAAGCAACATCTGTAAAAAAAAAAATACTTCAAATGATTGTTTCTGGAACAGGGTTCGTAAACAGAAATGTTTGTGTATTGAAGCAAATTTCTCCCTAAGAAACAATGTAAACATGAATAATGGGTTCTAGCCATGACAAAAGTCCATATTTTAGTGGAAGTTTGTACACTTTAACACAATAGAAAGGGCTATGCAGTACTCGATATCAAACAATCATAACAAGGGGGTGATGGATCAACTTTCTATTTCATAACAGAAACAACTAGCTGAGCTGTCATCATTTTCGGCCGCCCTGCCGACACACACACACACACACACACTTGCCACTCGCACTGTGGTATACTTAGTTTGAAATCACAAAACCAAACACCCTACCATAGCACAGTAGCTGGAGATCGATCGGACCGCTCACAATGGCTGTGCTGACGGGCACAAAATGGCTGCACTGCGAGGCACACAATGGATGGATGAATGGGTCCTACACTGAGACAAGATTTGTACACCAAAGCATATTTTCATTCGATTTCTACAAAACGTGTGTACATAAGTCTCACCTTAAAACTCATTTGTATACTCTAGCCTTTAAATAGACTCCCTTTTTAGACCAGTTGATCTGCCGTTTCTTTTCTTTTTCTTCTATGTCCCACTCTCCCTTGTAGAAGGGGTCCGGTCCGATCCGGTGGCCATGTACTGCTTGCCTGTGTATCGGCTGGGGACATCTCTGCGCTGCTGATCAGCCTCCGCTTGGGATGGTTTCCTGCTGGCTCCGCTGTGAACGGGACTCTCGCTGCTGTGTTGGATCCGCTTTGGACTGGACTCTCGCGACTGTGTTGGATCCATTATAGATTGAACTTTCACAGTATCATGTTAGACCCGCTCGACATCCATTGCTTTCCTCCTCTCCAAGGTTCTCATAGTCATCATTGTCACCGACGTCCCACTGGGTCATTATTGTCACCGATGTCCCACTGGGTGTGAGTTTTCCTTGCCCTTATGTGGGCCTACCGAGGATGTCGTAGTGGTTTGTGCAGCCCTTTGAGACACTAGTGATTTAGGGCTATATAAGTAAACATTGATTGATTGATTGATTGATAAATTGCACTTCAATTCTATTCGAGGACTCGCAGTTGAAGTTGGGGCTTCACGGTGGCAGAGGGGTTAGTGCGTCTGCCTCACAATACGAAGGTCCTGGGTTCAAATCCAGGCTTGGGATCTTTCTGTGTGGAGTTTGCATGTTCTCCCCGTGAATGCGTGGGTTCCCTCCAGGTACTCCGGCTTCCTCCCACTTCCAAAGATATGCACCTGGGGATAGGTTGATTGGCAACACTAAAATTGGCCCTAGTGTGTGAATGTGAGTGTGAATGTTGTCTGTTGGCCCTGCGATGAGGTGGCGACTTGTCCAGGGTGTACACCACCTTCCGCCCGATTGTAGCTGAGATAGGTGCCAGCGCCACCCGCGACCCCAAAAGGGAATAAGCGGTAGAAAATGGATGGATGGATGGATGGACTCGCAGTTGAAGTATTCAGGCTAACAGTTGACACCAAACCACTTCTCACTGAGGCGAGTCAGAGCTTTTCTTCCTGTCATTCCCACCAACGGACCTTGATCTGTCTCGGATACGAGCAGTCTTATATTTGAGACAATACAACATGTAGATACAAAAGTTTACATACACTTGTAAAGAACATAATGTCATGGCTGTCTTGAGTTTCCAATCATTTCTACAAGTCTTAGTTTTTTTGTGATAGAGTGATTGGAGCACATACTTGTTGGTCACAAAAAAACATTCATGAAGTTTCCTTCTTTTATGAATTTATTATGGGTCTACTGAAAATGTGACCAATTTTGCCGGGTCAAAAGTTTACATACAGCAATGTGAATATTTGGTTACATGTCCCTTGGCAAGTTTTTGGCGCTTTTGGTAGACATCCACAAGCTTCTGACCACTCCTCTTGACAAAATTGGTGCAGTCCAGCTAAATTTGTTGGTTTTCTGTTGCGATCCGCTGCTCGGATCTCTACATATTGTGGTTTGCTGCTTTGTTTTGTATCACTCTCCGTCGTTCCACCCGCTTAGTTCCTGTTTAGTCTGTTTCCATGGTTTCTTATTAGTTTCAGCTGCTACTCTCGGTTCCTGCACACCTGTCTTTACTAATCACCACCTTTATAAGCCAGCCTTTTCTGTTCACTCATTGTCGGAACTTAGTTTGATCTCATGCAACTGCTGATGACTTATCTCTCATTCTATACCTCGCTAGCTCGCACGCTAAGCTTTATTTTATTCCTAGCTTTCATGCCAGTTGTCTTGTTTTTCCCTTTTGTGTACCTATGTGTCAGTTTTAGTTTTATATTTGTATATCCTAGCTTTCATGCTAGCGCTTCTATTTGCCTTTTCTATTGACACCAGTGTTTTTCTTCTAGCCTGTTTTGAGTTTAATAAATCTCTTAGTTTTTACCTTTTGCTGTGTTCTTGCTGACGCATCCACGGAGGACCGAATCCGGCAACAATATGCCATACAAGTCTCACATTTTCTTCACCATTGTTCAGACGTTTAAGTCAGGACTTTGGAAAGGCCATTCTAAAAGCTTAATTCTAGCCTGATTTAGTGAAGTGAATTATATTTATATAGCGCTTTTCTCTAGTGACTCAAAGCACTTTACATAGTGACACCCAATATCTAAGTTACATTTAAACCAGTGTGGGTGGCACTGGGAGCAGGTGGGTAAAGTGTCTTGCCCAAGGACACAACGGCAGTGACTAGGATGGCGGAAGCGGGAATCGAACCTGCAACCCTCAGGTTGCTGGCACGGCCACTCTACCAACCGAGCTATACCGCCCCACCGCGGCCATTCCTTTACCACTTTTGATGTGTGTTTGCAATCATTGTCCTGTTGGAACACCCAACTGCACCCAAAACCCAACCACCGGGCTGATGATATTAGTTTGAACTTAAGAATTTGGAGGTAATCCTCCTTTTTCATTGTCCCATTTACTCTCTGTAAAGCATCAGTTCCATTGGCAGCAAAACAGGCCCAAAGCATAATACTATCACCACCATGCTTGACGGTAGGTGTGGTGTTCCTGGGTTTAAAGGCCTCACTTTTTCTCCTCCAAGCATATTGCTGGATATTGAGGCAAAACAGATTCAATTTTCGTTTCATCTGACATCACATTGAGAAATATAAGACCTTCTGGATGAAAGTTCTGTGGTCAGATGTATTTATTAGGGGTGTGACTCTCTGGGCACTAGAGATGCGCGGTTTGCGGTCTCATCAGCGGAGTCCGCGGATAAACCACGAGTCGGGCGGGTGACTTGACGAAAAAATAGATTTTAATTAGATTCGGGCGGGTGGCTGTTGAACCATCCGGAAATATTTGATATACATGGTTCTGGGATCGGTATCCTTTACCATTCAAAGAGCCATTTAAGACCGGTGTCACAAAGCGAAGAAGACAATAGGAGACGCTAATATTCTCTAGAATGACTGCCGGGAGTCACCCAGATAATAAGTATTAAGGCGTGCTATGAGACCATTGGCTTTGTCGCCTTCTACAGCATTTACGAATCTGCATGTCAGTCCAGAAACATGAAGTGTGTGGCTTCCGCAGCAACACGCACACGACTGCAAGGCATACTGGGTGACACAGAGTACACTAATGGTTGTAATATAAACAATTTTAACACTCTTAGTAATATGCGCCACGCTGTGAAGCCACACCAAACAAGATTGACAAACACTTTTCGGGAGAACATCCTCCCAGTAACACAACATAAATGCAACACAAAAATACCCAGAATCCTTGGCATCCATGACAATTCCTGACTATTTTATACACCCCTCCTAGCAGCAAACCCCCCCCGTGCGTCGGTAAGGTGGACGGGGTTGGGGGCGCAGGGGTGTAAAACATATTCAGGAAATGTCACGGATACAAAGGATTCTGGGTATTTGTTGTGTTGTGTTTATGTTGTGTTACTGTGAGGATGTTCTCCCGAAATGTGTTTGTCAATCTTGTTGGGTGTGGTTTCACAGCGTGGCGCATATTAGTAGTGTTACAATTGTTTATATCACAACCATCAGTGTACTCTGTATCACCCAGTATGCCTTTCAATCTTGTACGTGTGATTGGGGAAGCTGCACACAACATGTTGCCTGACTAACAATCGGTTTGTGCATGTTGTTGAAGGTGTCAAAGGCAATGGCTTCACAGCACGGCCATGTTCTTGTCATCTGGGTGAACACCATTGGATATTTGCGATAACGTTAGCGGCTCCCATTGTCTTCATTACTCTGTGAAACGGGTTTAAATAGCTCTGTGAGTGGCCAAGGTGGCCGACCTCTGATATATTTCAGTGGGCGGTTGCGGTTCTGATAAAATGTTGGTTCGGGTAGACGACTTTGGTGATGTGGTTGCGGATGATATAATTGGCTATCCGCGCATCTCTACTGGGCACCAAGCCATTCAACCCGATTGCCATTCCTGGGGTGACAATTGGATTCAAAATGGATTCTTGATTCAAACCGATTCTCACAATGTATTATTTGGTATAATTATAATGACATATATCCGTAACACGTTATAAGTTAAAAAAGTGAATTCCGATTACGTGGAAATGGCCTGAAAACATCTTTTTATAAATATATTGTTATAAAAAAAAGTTTTTAGATACATTATTATAACGATTTTTGAAAGTCATGAATCTGTTTAGAATCGGAATGAATGTTCCATCCATCCAACCATCCATTTTCTACCGCTTATTCCCTTTGGGGTCGTGGGGGGCGCTGGTGCCTATCTCAGCTACAATCGGGCGGAAGGCAGTTTACACCCTGGACAAGTCCCCACCTCATCGCAGGGCCAGGAATGAATGTTATGTGAATCTATTTTGTTTTTCAAGTTTAACTGAAACTTCTTTTCATAATTTAAAGCAGTCTTGCTGAAAAAAAAAAACTGGAAGAAAAAAAAAAAAACCTACACACACACAGACTGGCTTCATCTCACAGGTGGTCACGCATGCATCGGTGAATTATGGGATGTGTTCGGGGGACCACGTGGATAAACACGTCCTTCCAAGCGACCCTCACATGATGTTACTTCCGTGCACAAACACGTGGCGGCCGTGCAAACACACAAGCTGTAATTAGTACCATGTTCTATTTCCACCACTCCTCCAAACATGAGCCCCCACCCCCACTGACCCACCCCACTGAACATGCAGACAGGAACCACCACTTCACGCCCCCCACACACTCCTGCTGTGGCTTCCTCCTCAAGGGGAGGCATGCAGATGCGCGAGGAGGCTCGAACAAATAAGACTGTTTTCCACCTCCACTATCCATTTGGCCTCAGGTGGCCTCTGCTGGCAACCACCTGTTGATCCTCCCTAAACGCTGCCTGCTGTTGGAGGAAGTCTTCTCATGTGGAACTGAGTCTGGGTTTTTGTCAGTTAGAGTTTATAGTCCAGTTAGTGTCACCTTAAAGGGGAACATTATCACCAAACCTATGAAAGCGTCAATATATACCTTGATGTTGCAGAAAAAAGACCATGTATTTTTTTAACCGATTTCCGAACTCTAAATGGGTGAATTTTGGCGAATTAAACGCCTTTCTGTTTATCGGTCTTATAGCGATGACGTCAGAACGTGACGTCACCGAGGTAACACACCCGACATTTTCATTTTCACATTACAAACACCGGGTCTCAGCTCTGTTATTTTCCGTTTTATCGACTATTTTTTGGAACCTTGGAGACATAATGCCTCGTCGGTGTGTTGTCGGAGGGTGTAACAACACTAACAGGGAGGGATTCAAGTTGCACCACTGGCAAAAAATCTGCCGCCAGACCCCCATTGAATGTGCCGGAGTGTCTGCACATTTTACCGCCGATGCTAAGACAGACATGGCACAGAGATGTATGGATAACCTGCAGATGCATTTGCAACGATAAAGTCAACGAAATCACAAAGGTGAGTTTTGTTGATGTTGTTGACTTATGTGCTAATCAGACATATTTGGTCGCAGCTTGACTGCCAGCTGATCGATGCTAACATGCTATGCTAATCGATGCTAACATTGTATTTAGGCTAGCTGTATGTACATTTGAGACTAGATACCCACATTTAATGCGAAACAAACACTTACCAATCGACGGATTTAAGTTGCTCCAGTGTCACAAAATGCGAAAGTCCTGATCGTTTGATCCGCACATTTTACCGGCGATGCTAATAAGGCAGCCATGCTATGGGCCACTTCATTAGGTACACCCATGCTATGGCCGAATAGCGTCAATAGCTATTCGCTCAATAGCTTCAGTTTCTTCTTCAATTTCGTTTTCGCTATCTGCCTCCATACCCCAACCATCTGTTTCAATACATGCGTAATCTGTTGAATCGCTTAAACCGCTGAAATCCGAGTCTGAATCCGAGCTAATGTCGCTATATCTTGCTGTGCTATTCGCCATTGTTTGTTTGTATTGGCAGCACTGTATGACGTCACAGGGAAATGGACAGTCGCATCGCAAATAGCGAAAATCTAACACTTTAAAGCCTTTTTTAGGGACATTCTGGGAGATGTAACATTTTGAAAAAAAACTTCGAAAAATAAAACAAGCCCCTGGGAACTGATTTTTATTGTTTTTAACTCTTTTGAAATTGTGACAACGTTCCCCTTTAAAGGCCTACTGAAACCCACTACTACCGACCACGCAGTCTGATAGTTTATATATCAATGATGAAATATTAACATTGCAACACATGCCAATACGAACGGTTTAGTTTACAGAATTACAATTTTACATTTCCCGCGGAGTTTCTTGTTGAAAACGTCGTGGAATGATGACGCGTATGATGACGCGTGCGCGTGACGTCTCGAGTTGGAGGGGACATATTAGCGCAGCACCACTTGCTGATAAAAGTCGTCTCTTCTCATCGAGCAATTACACAGTATTTTAGATAAATGTGTTGCTGAATCTTTTGCAATTTGTTCAATTAATAATGGAGAAGTCAAAGTAGAAAGATGGAGGTGGGAAGCTTTAGCCTTTAGCCACACAAACACACAATGTTTCCTTGTTTAGAATTCCCGGAGGTGAAGCTTTACTATGGATCAGAACGGTCAAGCGAACATGGATCCTGACCACTTGTCAACCGGCAGGTTTCGGTGAAAAAATTGTGGTAAAAAGTAGCCTCTTTCCGGAGCTCAGCTGCAGCTGCCGTGACTAATTCCCTCATATACCACACCCGTGGCCACACCCTTCCGACTATCAGGTACTATATAATCACACTAAAAAAGTAGCAACACAATAGAAAGATAAGGGATTTCCCAGAATTATCCTAGTAAATGTGTCTAAAAACATCTGAATCGCTCACAATGCAATCGCATTTTTTTTTTAACTTTATTTTTTTATTATTTTTTTTCTAGTCCGTCGATATCAATATCCTCAGCCACGAATCTTTCATCCTCGCTCAAATTAATGGGGAAATAGTCGTTTTCTCGTTCCGAATAGCACTCTTTGTTGGAGGCTCCCATTATAAACAATGTGAATCTGTGCGAACGCCCACATTTGCGACGTCATCGTCTGCAACTTCCGGTAGAGGCAAGGCTTTTGTCTTAGGACTGAAATTTGCGAACTTAATCGTGGATGTTTTCTACTAAATCCTTTCAGCAAAAAATATGGCAATATCGCGAAATGATCAAGTATGACACATAGAATGGACCTGCTATCCCCGTTTCAATGAGAAAATCTCATTTCAGTAGGACTTTAACATTGCAACACATGCCAATACGGCCGTTTTAATTTACTAAATTGCAATTTTAAATTTCCCGGGAGTTTTTCCTTGAAAACGTCGCGTAATGATGACGTGCACGCTAGACGTCACAGACTGTTAGGAAATATGAGCTATCCGCACACACGCAGCTAAAAGTCATCTGCTTTAACGGCATAATTACACAGTATTTTGGACATCTGGGTTGCTGAATCTTTTGCAATTTGTTCAATTAATATTGGAGAAGTCAAGGTAGAAAGATGGAGTTGGGAAGCTTTAGCCTTTAGCCACACAAACACACGGTGATTCCTTGTTTAAAATTCGCAGAGGTGAAACTTTACTATGGATAAGAGCGGACATGGATCCCAACCGAATGTCAGCCAGCAGGTTTCGGTGAGAAAATTGTGATAAAAAGTCGCTTCTTACCGGAGATCAGCTGAGCTTGTGCCGTCCATACAGCTGCCGTCGACTTCCCCGAGACACTGCGCGTCAACACCCGGCCGTGGACGTAGACCTCCGACTATCAGGTACTGTTAAACTCACTAAAACACTAGCAACACAATAGAAAGAAAAGGGATTTCCCAGAATTATCCCAGTAAATCTGTCTAAAAACATCTGAATCCGTCTCAAAGCAATCCCTTTTTTTTTTTTTTTTCTAGTCCGTCGCTATCAATATCCTCAAACACAAATCTTTCATCCTCGCTCAAATTAATGGGGAAATTGTCGTTTTCTCGGTCCGAATAGCTGATTTTGTTGTAGGCTCCCATTAAAATCAATGTGAATATATGAGGAGCCATCAACCAGTGACGTCATCGTCTGCGACTTCCGGTAAAGGCAAGGCTTTTTTATTAGCAACGAAAGTTGCGAACTTTATCATGGATGTTCTCTACTAAATCCTTTCAGCAAAAATATGGCAATATCGCGAAATGATCAAGTATGACACATAGAATGGACCTGCTATCCCCGTTTAAATAAAAAAATCTCATTTCAGTAGGCCTTTAAGAGTGAAGGCTTGCATGCAGTAGGGTCAGGGAGTAGGTTTAGGGTTTGTTTTACAATACCAGTGAAGTTGGCACGTTGTGTAATTCGCAAATAAAAACAGAATACGATGATTTGCAAATCCTTTTCAACAAACTTACATTTTTTTGCAACTCATCATTAACTTTGAATTTAATGGCAGAAATACATTGCAAAAAAGTTAGCACATTTTTACCACTGTGTTACATGGCCTTTCCTTTTAACAACACTCAGTAAACGTTTGGGAACTGAGGAGACCAATTTTTGAAGCTTTTCAAGGGAAATTATTTCCCTTTCTTGCTTGATGTACAGCTCAAGTCCGGGTCTCCGTTGTGGTATTTTAGACTTCATATTGCACCACACATTTTCAATGAGAGACAGGTCTGGACTACAGGCAGGCCAGTCTAGTACCCGCACTCTTTTATTATGAAGCCACACTGTTGTAACACGCGGCTTGCGATTGTCTGAAATAAGCAGGGGCGTCCATGATAACGTTGCTTGGATGGCAACATATGTTGCTCCAAAAACTGTATGGACCTTTCAATATTAATGGTGCCTTCACAGATGTGTAAGTTACCCATGCCTTGGACACTAATACACCCCCATACCATCACAGATGCTGGCTTTGGAACTTTGCGCCTATAACAATCTGGATGGTTATTTTCCTCTTTGTTCCGGAGGACACCACGTCCACAGTTTCCCAAAAACTATTTGAAATGTGGATTCCTCTGACCACAGAAAACTTTTCCACTTTGCATCAGTCCATCTTAGGTGAGCTCGGGCCCAGCACATATATGTGTATATGTAATAATATTAATGGATTAGATCTTATATAGCACTTTTTCTATTATAAGATACTCAAAGCGTTCACAGAGAAGTGAGAAGCCATCATTCATTCACACCTGGTGGTGGTAAGCTACATTTGTAGCCACAGCTGACCTGGGGTAGACTTTCGGAAGCGAGGCTGCCAATTCGCGACTAGGGCCCCTCCAACCACCACCTATCATTCATTCACTAGTGTGAGCAGCACCGGGGGCAAGGGTGACGTGTCCTGCCCATGGACACAACGGCAGCGATTTGGATGTCTAGAGGCGAGGAGCGAACCTGCTATCCTAAGGGGTTGTAAATATGTAGTTTGCAAACACTTGTAAAGTGGCTGTCACGGGTTTCCGATAATTTCTACAACTATTTTTTTATGATAGTGTGATTGGAGCACATACTTGTTGGTCACAAAAAACATTCATGAAGTTTGGCTCTTTCATGAATTTATTATGGCTCTACTGAAAATGTGACTAAATCTGCTGGGTCAAAAGTATACATACAGCAATGTTAATATTTGGTTACATGTCCCTTGGTAAGTTTCACTGCAATAAGGCGCTTTTGGTAGACATCCACAAGCTTCTGTTTGAGTTTTTGACTACTCCTCTTGACAAAATTGGTGCAGTTCAGCTAAATTTGTGGGTTTTCTGACATGGACTTGTTTCTTCAGCATTGTCCACACGTTTACGTCAGGACTTTAGGAAGGCCTTTCTAAAACCTTAATTCTAGCCTGATTTTGCCATCTCTTTACCACTTTTGACGTGTGTTTTGGGTCATTATCCTGTTGGAACACCCAACTGCGCCCAAGACCCAACCTCAGGGCTGAAGATTTTAGGTTGTCCTGAAAAATTCAGAGGTCATCCTCCTTTTTCATTGTTCCATTTACTCTCTGTAAAGCACAAGTTCCATTGGCAGCCAAACAGGCCCAGAGCATAATACTACCACCACCATACTTGACGGTAGGGATGGTGTTCATGTGATTAAAGGCGTCACTTTTTCTCCTCCAAACATATTGCTGGGTATCGTGGACAAACAGCTCGATTTTTGTTTCATCTGACATCACATGGACGAAGACAAGACTTTCTGGAGGAAAGTTCTGTGGTCATACATATATATATATATATATATATATATATATATATACACCGGTATATAATTTTCAGGACTTCTGCAGATTGAAAATACACAACAGCAGGTACCAATAGGTAAGAAAAGTTGGTTTTGCATAATAAGTTCTCTTTAAAATGACGTGGCGGACCATGAAGCGACCACGAAGCCGGCCACTTCTGGACCTCGGGCCTTGAGTTTGACACCAGTGCATTAGGGTGTTACTACTTTGTCCTTTTTACAGAAAGTCCAGCGTGAGTCCGTAGAAGTTTGCAACCTCAAACGCTCCTTTAAACAAAGCTAAATTAAACACCGGGCAATTAGCAAAGTGAAATTAGCAGCGTTTAACAGCATCCATTTCCTTAATTAAAGTTAGATGACGAGCGTGATGAAGAGAAATCCTCCAGGAGATGAGAGCAATAGATCTGGATATTGGGTGTCAGCTGGAGCGCAAACAAAGTGGGTCTGCGACACACAAGGAAGGAGAAAAAACAAAAAGAAGCCACAAGTAAATAAATGAAGAGCGATGACGGTCGCAGCGTGCCTCCACTGGGTATCGTGTACTTATGAGGGGCCCCCACAATGCACTGGGCCTCTGGTTACAGTGTAAAGGCTATGTTACTGATGCCTTGAAACATACATCCATGTTTTACTGTACATAACCATGTAGGACTATTGCACAAGTGACAGGAGACCACCATGACCCCGTTACTGCGAAATGACCTTCTGTTCGATACTCTAGCTCCATTTTGCACTCAGGCTCAACTCGCTTACAGTATGGAATTGTAAAACTCTGAATCCGTAGGCTGAAATGTACATAAATTGCTTGAAACAGGAAAAAAACAAAAAAAACAATTAATATTTAGACCAAAGAGAGCTGTGAGAATGACAAAACCAGCTGTAATGTGCATGCCAGGCCAGTAGTTGGCAATGTCACTTACACATTTTTTAGACTTATAAGCTTTTTTTTTTTTTTTTTTAATTGAACAATGTACATACCAGAGATGCGCAGTTTGGGGTCACAACTGCGGAGTCCGCGGATAAACCGCGGGTCGGGCGGGTGACATGATGAAAAAATAGATTTTAAATAGATTCGGGCGGGTGGCGGTTGAACCATCCATCCATCCATCCATCCATCCATCCATCCATCCATCCATCCATCCATCATCTTCCGCTTATCCGAGGTCGGGTCGCGGGGGCAGCAGCCTAAACAGGGAAGCCCAGACTTCCCTATCTCCAGCCACTTCGTCTAGCTCTTCCCGGGGGATCCCGAGGCGTTCCCAGGCCAGCCGGGAGACATAGCCTTCCCAACGTGTCCTGGGTCTTCCCCGTGGCCTCCTACTAGCTGGACGTGCCCTAAACACATCCCTAGGGAGGCGTTCGGGTGGCATCCTGACCAGATGCCCGAATCACCTCATCTGGCTCCTCTTGATGCTGAGGAGCAGCGGCTTTACTTTGAGTTCCTCCCGGATGTCTGAGCTTCTCACCCTATCTCTAAGGGAGAGCCCCGCCACCCGGCGGAGGAAACTCATTTCGGCCGCTTGTACCCGTGATCTTATCCTTTCGGTCATGACCCAAAGCTCATGACCATAGGTGAGGATGGGAACGTAGATCGACCGGTAAATTGAGAGCTTTGCCTTCCGGCTCAGCTCCTTCTTCACCACAACGGATCGATACAGCGTCCGCATTACTGAAGACGCCGCACCGATCCGCCTGTCGATCTCACGATCCACTCTTCCCCCACTCGTGAACAAGACTCCTAGGTACTTGAACTCCTCCACTTGGGGCAGGGTCTCCTCCCCAACCCGGAGATGGCACTCCACCCTTTTCCGGGCGAGAACCATGGACTCGGACTTGGAGGTGCTGATTCTCATTCCGGTCGCTTCACACTCGGCTGCGAACCGATCCAGTGAGAGCTGAAGATCCCGGTCAGATGAAGCCATCAGGACCACATCATCTGCAAAAAGCAGAGACCTAATCCCGTGGCCACCAAACCGGATCCCCTCAACGCCTTGGCGGTTGAACCAATTCGGAAATATATATTGTAATAATCCCAGGAATGTAGGCTCATAAAACTTATCAGTTTGTCTTGTCTTTATTGCACAAGATGTAATACAACCACACAACAGCTCTCATGTCTCTAATGCTTTTCCCGGGACAACTCGAACTCTCACTTCCTCTCGATAACGTCACTTCCCTATCTCACCCGGAAGTCCCGCCCTCCAGCCAAAGTCATTGGCTAACACCCCCGTAGCCAGCCGCTACATTATACATAGTTAAATGTTATGTTGAAGAGGTTCATTTAGCCTACTGACGTGTATTTATAAATGGTTGGTTTGTATAGGCTAGTAGGTAAAGTTTTGTACCTGACAACACTTGATGGTACAATCCATATATCACGTCACAGACAACGTCACGCTAACATCACGTGACACCTCTGATGAAGGCTGCAGAAGCAAAGTAGCCCAAACTTGTCAGGTACAACCCTTTACCTTACTAGCCTATAGAAATCAACCATTTATAAATAGTTAAATGTTGTTACCCACATACGAAAAACGAGCAGCACTCTTTGAAACAGGATGTGGGCATACTTTTATTTTGAAGTGTCTCGTTTGGTCTGTCGACGGATGTAAGGAAGCTACTTCCGGGTATGGCCAATGAGGTATTTGTCATTTGTTGGTATTTTACTTTGTAAAATGTTTGATCCACATGCTGTGCATGTTATAATTTTTATGTTTGTAACGTGCTTTATTTATTACAGTTTTCATGGTGAATTTGAAGGGAAAGTAAGCCTTCAAATACATCAGTTCAAGAAAGCCATTGTGTCTGTGCTATTTAGTGAGGTTAGAAAGTGTAACTCCCTCCAATGCCTTGCATCATCTATATTAGATATATAACAACGGGCGGGTGGCGGGGGGGGTTTGGGTTTGATGAAATTTTGGTTCGGGTGGATGGCGGGTGGATGACCACTTTAGTGATGCGGTTGCGGATGATATAATTGCCTATCCGCGCATCTCTAGTACATACCAACATATATGTCCAATGTACACACAAATCAAGGCACTTTCAACAAATTCAAACATCAGGTTGAGCAAATACTGTCTTTCACAAGGAAAAGAAAACTAAAGCAAATACAAATATCAATCAATCAATCAAAGTTTATTTATATAGCCCTATATCAAGAGTATCTCAGAGGGATGCGGAGGACTGCACAAGCCACAACGACATCCTCGTTTTTTTTTTTTTATAGAATATAAAAATAATAACAATATATATTAATAAAAAATAGGATAAGATGCAAAATTCAAACAGACTTAAAAGGCAACATTTTTGCAATAACAAAATCAACTAAAGGGCGTTTGTATTTTTAATCAATTTCAAAGATTTAATTGAAACTTTGAAATTATTAAGCCAATCATAAAATGAAGGTTTGACTTTCATAAATCGACATTTATGTAGAAACAATGTTGCTTGGAATCTTTGACTTATAAGTGTTGTTGTAATTTGGAATGGGTATTGTTTACATTTGAACCGGCAAGCAAATTTGTATTCCATCCCATTCATCCGGTTTTTACCGTTTATTCCCTTTCAGGGTTGCGGGGGGGTGCTGGGTGCCTATCTCAGCTACAATCGGGCGGCAGGCGGTGTACACCCTGGACAAGTCGCCACTTCATCGCAGAAAATTGGTATTCATATAATAAATAAATTGGTCATGAATATTTAAATCATTTATTGAATTAAATAAATCAATCAATCAATCAATGTTTGTTTATATAGCCCTAAATCACAAGTGTCTCAAAGGGCTGCACAAGCCACAATGACATCCCCGGTACAGAGCCCACATACGGGCAAGGAAAAACTCACCCCAGTGGGACGTGGATGTGAATGACTATGAGAAACCTTGGAGAGGACCGCATATGTGGTATAAAAAATAAATATATGAGCTGGCGACTTGTCCAGAGTGTACCCCGCCTACCGCCCGAATGCGGCTGTGATAGGCTCCAGCACCACCCCCCGCAACCCTGAAAGGGACAGGCGGTAGAAAATGGATGGATGGTTAAAAAACATGACCACCGTCAAGCATAGACAGGCAAAACAATTAACAAGGTTGATGCACCTTAATGAGTCAAATTGACCTGAAATGTGGTACACAGCTGCAGGAGATTAACAAACATGTGCATGTGAAATTTGAACATGATTGGTTAAAAAACATGGCCGCCATCAAGCATAAACATCTTTGCAGAGTTAACAACTATTTGTCCATTATATTATCTGATAACTTTGAGGCTATTTGTATACATGTACGCTATAACATATTCTAAATTTTTTATGTTTTGGAAAATTAAAGTTGGTTAATGTTCGCCATCATTGCAAGTAAATAATAAACACATAATTAAAGTAATCTTGTAATAATAATCACATGTATTATTATTATTATTATTATTATTATTATGAAGACAATAAGAAAAATAAGATATTGGTTCACTTTTACAACTGTTCAAAAATATAATATCAGTATTATGATTTTAGATAAACAGATACAAAACATAAATGTGAAACATTCAAAATAAAATGTGAGCACGATTGATTACAAAAAAAACAAGCATAAACATCTTTGCAGAATTAGAAACTATTTGTCCATTATATTATCCGTCAACTTTGCGGCTATCTTTAAACATGTATGCTATATCTGTAGTTAATTTTTATTTTTTTTATGTTTTGGAAAATTTAAGTTTGTTAATGTTCACCACCATTGCTAGTAAAAAATAAACACATAGTAAAAGTAATTTTGTAATAAGAATCACATAAATATATATCATAAATATAATAATAATAATAATAATAATTATGAAGATAATAAGAAAAAGAAAGTATTTTTTCACTTTTCCAACCGTTCAAAAATACAATAATGTCAATATTATAATTTTAAATAAACAGATGTAAAACAGAAATGTGAAACATTTAAAATAATATGTAAGCACATTTGGTTACAAAAAAAAACAAGCATAAATATTATCCGTCAACTTTGAGGCTATCTTTACACATGTATGCTATATCTGTAGTTAAAATATTCTCCATTTCTTATACTTTGTAAAATCATCACCAAAAATATTTCCCGGGCGCGGCACCGCTGCTGCTCACTGCTCCCCTCACCTCCCAGCGGGTGAACAAGGGGATGGGTCAAATGCAAAGGACATATTTCACCACACTTAGTGTGTGCGTGACATTAAGTGTATTTTAAGTTTAACTTTAACTTTAAATTTAATTAAAATTGTTTAATGTTCACCATCACTGCTAGTAAAAAATGAACACATAATAAACATAATCTTGTAATAATAATCCTATTGATATAAGTTATCATAATAATAATCACCATAACGATAATAAGACAAATTTAATATTTTTTCACTATTACAACCGTTAAAAAAATATAACAATGTCAATATTATAATTTTTAATAAACAGATGTAAAACATACATTACATATAAAATGTGAGAACGATTGTTTGAAAAGCATACACATCTTTGCAGAATTAGGAAGTAATTGTCCATTATATCAGTGGTTCTCAAATGGGGGTACGCGTACCCCTGGGGGTACTTGAAGGTATGCCAAGGGGTACGTGAGATTTTTTTTAAATATTCTAAAAATAGCAGCAATTCAAAAATCCTTTATAAATATACGTATTTATTGAATAATACTTCAACAAAATATGAATGTAAGTTCATAAACTGTGAAAAGAAATGCAACAATGCAATATTCAGTGTTGACAGCTTGATTCTTTGTGGACATGTTCCATAAATAATGATGTTAAAGATTTCTTTTTTTCTGAAGAAATGTTTCGAATTCTGTTCATGAATCCAGATGGATCTCTATTACAATCCCCAAAGAGGGCTCTTTAAGTTGATGATTACTTCTATGAGTAGAAATCTTTATTTATAATTGAATCACTTGTTTATTTTTCAACAAGTTTTTTAGTTATTTTTATATATTTTTTTCCAAATAGTTCAAGAAAGACCACTACACATGAGCAATATTTTTGCACTGTTATTCAATTTAATAAATCAGAAACTGATGACATATTTGCTGTATTTTACTTCTTTATTTCAGTTTTTTAACCAAAAATGCTTTGCTCTGATTAGGGGGTACTTGAATTAAAAACATGTTCACCGGGGGTACATCACTGAAAAAATGTTGAGAACCACTGCATTATATAATCTGTCGACTTTGTATACATTACTAGTGTGCATTCTAAACCATTTTAACCACAACCTATAGGGGGCGCCACACATGTCATTTTCACTCAATCTAGCATTTTAGCAATAATTAACAATTAACTGATTCATTTTCTCTGCCCTTGATATGAATTACGAGACTCGAGGTTAGCGGCAGGTCAGCGGCGAGCTCCCTGCTCGCCGTGCCATTTATTCAGCGAAATGAGAAATTGATCACATGATTGCGTTAAGAGGGGGACCTGATTCGTTATAATCAGCCCCCGTATTGGCAGGCCCGGGCCCCGGGGCCTCGCTATTGCATTAAGAACACTCGGGCGGCCATAAGGTCAGCCCCCCCACCGCTCGGGCCGTTTTTACAACTCACCCCCGTGACCTTTTCACGACCTTACGGCCGCCGCACGAGAAAAGGGAAGGCGGCGTATGACAGCGGCGTGTTAGCGGCCGGTTGACCACACGGGGAGGCGGCGTCTCAGGGGACCCCGCGATGAGTTCACACCGCCGAGGCAATGATCCGTGCCTGGGGTTTTATTTATCCGCCGACATTGCAGGAACTCAATCATTCGGCTATACCGAAAATGTACAGTTTGGCGTGCAACCTAGCCTTTTCGCCCTCCACGCCACAGTTGTTTTTTTCCGTGCAAAATGAATGACAAACTGTGCAAACCACCAGGTGCTCTAACCTATTTCCCGCCCCGTGGCTGCACCGCGTCAGCTCATTAATCAACCCTGTTTGCACTGGGCCATTGCTGGCTGCTTGTTGATTTAACCATAACACCTCCGCACATAAAAATGGCCTTGGAGCCCGGTTTAGCCTTCAGCAAAAACATGGTTGTTTTTATTTCACGTGCGGCATTTTGGAGATCAGTTGAACACAAGTTATCTGCTCAGTCGCCCTCGGTTTTACTGCCTGGCGCTACTTTTGGATTTAGTTTTGGAGGAGTAAACAACTTGAGCTTTTCCCATGAATTGCATGAATTACCATGAATTGATTTACATGGTGGTAGAGGGGTTAGTGCGTCTGCCTCACAATACGAAGTTCCTGCAGTCCTGGGTTCAAATCCAGGCTCGGGATCTTTCTGTGTGGAGTTTGCATGTTCTCCCCGTGAATGCGTGGGTTCCCACCGAGTACTCCGGCTTCCTCCCACTTCCAAAGACATGCACCTGGGGATAGGTTGATTGGCAACACTAAAAAAATTGGCCCTAGTGTGTGAATGTGAGTGTGAATGTTGTCTGTCTATCTGTGTTGGCCCTGCGATGAGCTGGCGACTTGTCCAGGGTGTACCCCGCCTTCCGCCCGATTGTAGCTGAGATAGGCGCCAGCGCCCCCCGTGACCCCGAAAGGGAATAAGCGGTAGAAAATGGATGGATGGATGGATGATTTACATGGACCCCGACTTAAAGGCTTACTGAAACCCACTACTACCGACCACACAGTCTGATAGTTTATATATCAATGATGAAATATTAACATTGCAACACATGCCAATACGGCCTTTTTAGTTTACTAAATTGCAATTTTAAATTTCCCGGGAGTTTTTTCTTGAAAACGTCGCGTAATGATGACGTGTACGCTTGACGTCACGGGCTGTTAGGAAATATGAGCGCTGCGCACACACACAGCTAAAAGTCATCTGCTTTAACGGCATAATTACACAGTATTTTGGAGATCTGTGTTGCTGAATATTTTGCAATTTGTTCAATTAATATTGAAAGATGGAGTTGGGAAGCTTTAGCCTTTAGCCACACAAACACACGGTGATTCCTTGTTTAAAATTCACGGAGGTGAAACTTTACTATGGATCAAAGCGAACATGGGTCCCAACCGAATATCAACCAACATGTTTCGGTGAGAAAATTGTGGTAAAAAGTTGCTTCTTACCGGATATCAGCTGAGCTTGTGCCGTCCATAAAGCTGCCGTCGACTTCCCCGAGACACTGGCGTCAACACACCCGTGGACGTACACCTCCGACTATCAGGTACTGTTAAACTCACTAAAACACTAGCAACACAATAGAAAGATAAGGGATTTCCCAGAATTATCCTAGTAAATGTGTTTAAAAACATTGGAATACGTCCCAATGCTATTGTGTTTTTCTTTTTTAACCCGTTTTTTTTTTTTTTTCTCTCGCCCGTCGATATCAATATCCTCAAACACGAATCTTTCATCCTCGCTCAAATTAATGGGGAAATTGTCGTTTTCTCGGTCCGAATAACTGTTTTTGTTGGAGACTCCCATTAAAATCAATGTGAATATATGAGGAGCCCTCAACATGCGACGTCATCGTCTGCGACTTCCGGTATAGGCGAGGCTTTTTCAGGAAGTACCAAAAGTGGTGAACTTTATCGTCGATTTTCTCTACTAAATCCTTTCAGCAAAAATATGGCAATGTCGCGAAATGATCAAGTATGACACATAGAATGGACCTGCTATCCCCGTTTAAATAAGAAAATCTCATTTCAGTAGGCCTTTAAGACAGGTTGAAAAAATTATTGGGGTGTTACCATTTAGTGGTCAATTGTACGGAATGTGTACTGTACTGTGCATTCTACTAATAAAAGTTTCAATCAATCAATTAATCAATTTCCGTTTGCGGATGTCGTGTGCAGCATTTGAGGAACAATAACATACATGCATAAAATAAGAAACTTATGTTAAAACATGGAATAACTACAAAACCCAAAACCAGTGAAATTGGCACGTTGTGTAAATCATAAATAAAAACAGAATGCAATGATTTACAAATCCTTATCCACTTATATTCAATTGAATAAACTGCAAAGACAAGATATCTAATGTTCGAACTGAGAAACTTCTTTTTTTTTTTGCAAATAATTATTAACTTAGAATTTAAAGGCCTACTGAAACCCACTACTACCGACCACGCAGTCTGATAGTTTATATATCAATGATGAAATATTAACATTGCAACACATGCCAATACGGCCTTTTTAGTTTACTAAATTGCAATTTTAAATTTCCCGCGAAGTGTCCTGTTGAAAACGTCGCGGTATGACATCACCGATTGTAGCGGACATTATTTTCCAGTCCCGATCCAAGCTATAAGTAGTCTGCTTTAATCGCATAATTACACAGTATTCTGGACATCTGTGTTGCTGAATCTTTTGCAATTTGTTCAATTAATAATGGAGAAGTCAAAGTAGAAAGATGGAGGTGGGAAGCTTTCAGCCTTTAGCCACAAAAACACAGCCGGTATTTCCTTGTTTAAAATTCCCCAGGATGAAGCTTTACTATGGATCAGAGCGGTCAAGCGAACATGGATCCCGACTACATGTCAACCGGCAGTTTTCGGTGAAAAAATTGTGTTAATATGTCGCCTCTTACCGGAGACATCAGCGGAGCCTACGTCCTCCTGCAGCTGCCGTGACTGCCCTCAGAGACTCTGGCGTCAACACAACTGTGGCCACACCCCTCTGACTTTAGGTACTATTTAATCTCACTAAAACACTAGCAACACAATAGCAGATAAGGGATTTTCCAGAATTATCCTAGTAAATGAGTCTAAAAACATCTGAATCGCTCTCACTGTCCTCGCCTTTTTTTCCTTTTTTTCTAGTCCTTCACTCTAAATTTCCTCATCCACGAATCTTTCATCCTCGCTCAAATTAATGGGGAAATTGTCGCTTTCTCGGTCCGAATAGCTCTGGCTGCTGGTGGCTATGATTGTAAACAATGTGAGGATGTGAGGAGCTCTACAACACGTGACGTCACGCGCACATCGTCTGCTACTTCCGGTAAAGGCAAGGCTTTTTTATTAGCGACCAAAAGTTGCGAACTTTATCGTCGATGTTCTCTACTAAATCCTTTCAGCAAAAATATGGCAATATCACGAAATGATCAAGTATGACACATAGAATGGATCTGCTGTCCCCGTTTAAATAAGAACATCTCATTTCAGTAGGCCTTTAATGGCAGCAACACATTGCAAAAAAGTGGGCACCTACCACTTTGTTACATGGCCTTTCCTTTTAACAACACTCGGTAAACGTTTGGGAACTCAGGAGACCAATTTTTTGAAGCTTTTCAGGTGGAATTCTTTCCCATTCTTGCTTGATGTACAGCTTAAGTTGTTTAACAGTCCGGGGTCGCTTCATAATGCGCCACACATTTTCAATGAGAGACAGGTCTGGACTCGAGCCACGCTGTTGTAACACGCGGCTTGACATTGTCTTGCTGAAATAAGCAGGGGCGTTCATGATAACGTTGCTTGGATGGCAACATATGTTGCTCCAAAACCGGTAGGGACCTTTCAGTATTAATGGGGCCTTCACAGATGTGTAAGTAGCACTAATACACCCCCATACCATCACAGATGCTGGCTTTCGAACTTTGCGCCTACAACAATCCAGATGGTTCACGACATCCCCAGTTTTGAAAAACAATTTGAAATGTGGAATTGTCAGACCACTGAAAACCTTTCCGCTTTGCATCAGTCCATTTTAGATGAGCTCGGGCCAAAGAAACTGGCAGCGTTTCTGGGTGTTGTTGATAAATCAATCAATCAATCAATCAATCAATCAATCAATCAATCAATAAATCAATCAATCAACCAATTCCTTTTAATGTCATTGTCATAATAACACATAAGTCATACATGTCAACAAGATTTTGTTGGGGCTTCCTTTAGTGGTATAGAAACTGCATTGAAGTGGTGGTTGACAATAGTTTACATTTAAGCATCGTCAAGAAGATCGCAAATAAAGGGGTGTGAGGGTGGGAAAAGTCTTAATAATGATACATTTTATTTTTAACTTTAGAAGAATGACTTTTTAAACTTTTATTTAACTTTTAAAATTGTACAAAATATAATAATCTCAATATTATAATTAATAGACATATCAGAAAAAAATAACATTGTGACAGTCTCTTGCCGTCGTCGTGCGGGTTCCACTGACCCCCAAGGAAGGACATTGCTTTTGCAGGTTTGACTCTCTTTATTTTTCAATACGCTTGTCTGCCGGTTGGGTTGCTTTTCAGCTTCCGTCGCGCTCTCACTGCTCGCTCCTCCGTGTCCTTCAGTCGGTCGCGTCGTCATATCTTGTGCGCTGCAGGTACTGCGTGTTCTCCAACTCCTTCTGCTGCGTTCTCTCCTCCTTCTCCCCTTTTGTACATTAAGAGGAGATAGGTTGATTGTGTACCGGTGCACGATCCACGCAGCTGAACTCGAGTGTGGTGTCGCTCCCCCCACGCCTCCCCTCTCCGCTCGGTCGTCATCTCCGCCTCCTCGCCGCCTCTCCACAACCATAGTATTATTATTTATAATCAAAGTATTATGTTTTATGTTTTTTTTTGGGCGGGGGGAATTGTTTAGTGTTAATAATCATTCAAATATTGTATGTATTTTAGTGAAAAGTATCACAATCGGTATTATATTTATTAGTTTATCAAATATGTTGTAACTTTTTTGAAAATTGTAACCATTATATTAATCATAACCACCTTTAGTTACCATTTCAAATAATTCAACTGATCAAACATAATACATCAGTATAGTTTTCTTTCTTTTCTTTATCGTTATTGAAACTATTTCACTTCATGAATCAGGTAGGCAGACAGTAGTCAGAATTGTATTTATTTATTTATTCTTTTTTTTTTTTTTTAAAGAGTTGTAATTAAAATGGGAACGAAAGCCCTGCCATTGCCACCCGGGAAGATTTCCCACTTCTGGAATGCCATCTCCACACTTCTTCCACACTTCCCTGATGCGTTCCTTCACACTTCACTGCCAGGCTGTTCACACTGCAAAACATCTGCACTGAACGGATTCCACTTCCTGGGCCTTAAATAAAATCAAGTCTTCAACCAAAACAACAAACAATCTCCTTTTTAAGTATTTGCAAGCAACTTGTGCCAGCGTGAAGTGGGAAGAATCCCAATGACCCCAAAAACAATGGCTGGGAGGCTGGGGGGGCTGGCAGGGATCGGGTCTTGCTACTGACTGAGGACCCTTGGGTCAGGGTTTGAAATTAGTCCAAGGGATTGAAACTCTATAGCTAGGGTTTCAAATAGGGATGTCAAGCTAGATTTGGTGTTTACAGAAGGTTTGGGACTGGGGTTAGGGTTTCATAATAGGGTTTTCCAACTGGGGTAAGGGTTTCAACCTATGCTTAGGGTTTCATATTAGGTTCTCTTGTCACTGTGAAGGTTTTCATTTACGGTTTGCAAACTTTTCGCATTGATGTTTCATAACAGTTTTGAATCGTGTTAATCATTCTTCTTTGTTTTGTATCATTTCCTGTTTGTGCTCTTATTTTCTTAGTTCCTCTTCCTTTGTTGGTATGTTATGTGGTTTGGGTTCGGAATTAGGCCAAGGTATTGAAATCAGGGTTTGACTCAATAGTTTGGGTTTCAAATAGAGATGTCAAGCTAAATCTGGTATTTACAGAAGGTTTGAGACTGGGGTTAGGGTTTAGTATTAAGGTTTTCCAACGGGGTTAGGGTTTCATATTAGGGTCTCTTGTCACTGTCAGGGTTTCCATTTACGGTTTGCAATCATATTGCCATGATCCTTCCATAACAGTTTTGAATTGTGTTGATCATTGTTCTTTGTATTGTATCATTTCCTGTTTGTGCTCTTATTGTCTTAGTTCCTCTTCCTTTGTTGGTATGTTATGTGATTTAGGTCTTTAAATTAGGCCATTCGATTGAAATTAGGGTTTCACTCTATAGCTAGGGTTTCAAATTGGGATGACAAGCTAAATTTGGTGTTTACAGAAGGTTTGAGACTGGGGTTAGGGTTTCATATTAGGGTTTTCCAACTGTGGTAAGGGTTTCAACCTATGGTTAGGGTTTCATATAAGGGTCTCTTGTCACTGTGAAGGTTTTCATTTACGGTTTGCATACTTTTCGCATTGATACTTCATAACAGTTTTGAATCGTGTTTATCATTCTTCTTTGTTTTGTATCATTTCCTGTTTGTGCTCTTATTGTCTTAGTTCCTCTTCCTTTGTTGGTATGTTATGTGATTTAGGTCTTTAAATTAGGCCATTAGATTGAAATTAGGGTTTCACTCTATAGATAGGGTTTCAAATAGGGATGACAAGCTAGATTTGGTGTTTACAGAAGGTTTGAGACTGGGGTTAGGGTTTCATATTAGGGTTTTCCAGCTGGGGTAAGGGTTTCAACCTATGGTTAGGGTTTTATATAAGGGTCTCTTGTCACTGTGAAGGTTTTCATTTACGGTTCGCAAACTTTTCGCATTGATGCTTCATAACAGTTTTGAATCGCGTTAATCATTCTTCTTTGTTTTGGATCATTTCCTGTTTGTGCTCTTATTTTCTTAGTTCCTCTTCCTTTGGTGGTATGTTATGTGGTTTGGGTTCGAAATTAGGCCAAGGGTTTAAAATCAGGGTTTCACTTAATAGTTCGGGTTTCAAATAGGGATATCAAGCTAGATTTGGTTTTTACAAAAGGTTTGAGACCTGGGTTAGGGTTTAGTATTAGGGTTTTCCACCTGGGGTTAGGGTTTCATATTAGGGTCTCTTGTCACTGTCAAGGTTTTTATTAACGGTTTGCAATCATATTGCCATGATCCTTCATAACAGTTTTGAATTGTTTTTATCATTCTTCTTTGTATTGTATTGTTTCCTTTTTGTGCTCTTATTTTCTTAGTTCTTCTTCCTTTGTTGTTGTTGGTATGCTATATGATTTAGGTCTTTAAATTAGGCCATTGGATTTAAATTAGGGTTTCACTCTATAGTTAGGTTTTCAAATAGGGATGTCAAGCTAGATTTGGTGTTTACAGAAGGTTTGAGACCGGGGTTAGGGTTTCATATTAGGGTCTCTTGTTACGGCCAGGGTTTTCATTTACGGTTTGCAATCATTATGCCATGATCCCTCAAAACAGTTTTGAATTGTGTTCATCATTCTTCTTTGCTTTCTATCATTTCCTGTTTGTGCTCTTATTTTCTTGGTTCGTCTTTCTTTGTTGGTTAAGTGGTTAGGCCACTTTACCCCTGCTGTGAGCTGCTCTCCTCCACTCTTCCTGGTCGGCAATCAGGAGGATTTATCATCCCAATAATGAAATGACTTTTATATGCACTCCATTTTCTTTGTAGTTAGAGTTCTCCGCAGCGCTTACAATTGGTTGATAGTACAATGCGCACCGTAAACTCCATTGTAAAAATGCTTGTTTCTATATTTGTTGATTTTTCTATTTTATTTTATACTTACATCCACCATGTTCACTTTGGTTAAGTTTATAGTTATGTTACCTTGATTTTGGCTATGGTGTCATTTTTGATTTTTGTTTTGTTTGTATTAAAAGTGTAATATTTGAATGATGATAAATGAATGTGCTGTGGCAGTTGCGGATGTCACTAATGTGGCGGTTTGAGGAGACATTCAATTGTTTTTCCAAACATTATTTTACATTAATTGTTAGTTGATTACCAGTTAATTAGTTATTAATTAATACATTTATGGTTCATTAATCACCACATTAGAATGCTCAACAGGAAGTGCTTAAAGTTTAATGGGTTTGCAAATATACTGAGACAGTCTGAGTTTACTGAGGTCTTCATGTTGTTTTTGAAACTGCACCAATTTTTTTCGTGAGAATTTTCAACTAACTGGAAGTGTTTTGCCAAGTGGATTATTCGTAATGTGTACATTTTCAGAATTGTTTTTTTCTATTTTCGGCCAAAGTAAGACAAAGAAAACAATTTCAAGTTGTCTTTATTTTTAAGTTATTATGCTATGAGTTTACCATTTCGGCCCACTTGGAAATAGAATTTCCTCCATGTGGCCCCTGAGCTAAAATGAGTTTGACACACCTCATCCAGAACATGTTTTGCCTCATTCAGTATCAATGAACCTAAAAAAGAAAGAAAAAAAAAAGTTGCAGTCTAAATAATCCCCATCACTCGTCTCAGCGTCAGCGTGCAATGTTTACACGAGCGACTGTGCATGCAGAGGTAATCTCGGCGGCTTACAGCGTCGACGACAGTTGACGAGCTCGTTCTGCCAGCTCGCGGTAGCCTGGGAGCACAAAGTGTGTACATAAATGTCCCCGCAGGTGACTCCAAAGCGCTGTAAAGTGTGTAACTAAAGCTTAGCGCGCCTCATTCAGAAGGTGTTTACCACGTCGATACATCACCAGGTAGTGACAGGACGAGAGAAGGAGGTTGAATTCCTAAAACCTGAGCCAAAGAAATCTGAGCGGACAAAATCATTATACCACAAGACGTGAAAATGAAAATGAAATATGGCATTGCTTTACTGCTAGAACAACTTTTAGCTCAACTGAGCATTTGTGCTTTGTTTGTGGGACAATTTCTGCAATTTTCCTGACTTTGTGGATTATTTCTGGTCTTATTCTGACTCATTCTGATTGAGCTGTCATTAATCAATCAATCAATCAATGTTTACTTATATAGCCCTAAATCACTAGTGTCTCAAAGGGCTGCACAAACCACTACGACATCCTCGGTAGGCACACATAAGGGCAAGGAAAACTCACACCCAGTGGGACGTCGGTGACAATGATGACTATGAGAACCTTGGAGAGGAGGAAAGCAATGGATGTCGAGCGGGTCTAACATGATACTGTGAAAGTTCAATCCATAATGGATCCAACACAGTTGCGAGAGTCCAGTCCAAAGCGGATCCAACACAGCAGCGAGAGTCCCGTTCACAGCGGAGCCAGCAGGAAACCATCCCAAGCGGAGGCGGATCAGCAGCGCAGAGATGTCCCCAGCCGATACACAGGCAAGCAGTACATGGCCACCGGATCGGACTGGACCCCCTCCACAAGGGAGAGTGGGACATAGAAGAAAAAGAAAAGAAACGGCAGATCAACTGGTCTAAAAAGGGAGTCTATTTAAAGGCTAGAGTATACAAATGAGTTTTAAGGTGAGACTTAAATGCTTCTAATGAGGTAGCATCTCGAACTGTTACCGGGAGGGCATTCCAGAGTACTGGAGCCCGAACGGAAAACGCTCTATAGCCCGCAGACTTTTTTTGGGCTTTGGGAATCACTAATAAGCCGGAGTCCTTTGAACGCAGATTTCTTGCCGGGACTTATGGTACAATACAATCGGCAAGATAGGATGGAGCTAGACCGTGTAGTATTTTATACGTAAGTAGTAAAACCTTAAAGTCACATCTTAAGTGCACAGGAAGCCAGTGCAGGTGAGCCAGTACAGGCGTAATGTGATCAAACTTTCTTGTTCTTGTCAAAAGTCTAGCAGCCGCATTTTGTACCAACTGTAATCTTTTAATGCTAGACATGGGGAGACCCGAAAATAATACGTTACAGTAGTTGAGACGAGACGTAACAAACGCATGGATAATGATCTCAGCGTCTTTAGTGGACAGAATGGAGCGAATTTTAGCGATATTACGGAGATGAAAGAAGGCCGTTTTAGTAACGCTTTTAATGTGTGACTCAAAGGAGAGAGTTGGGTCAAAGATAATACCCATATTCTTTACCGAGTCGCCTTGTTTAATTGTTTGGTTGTCAAATGTTAGAGTTGTATTATTAAATAGAGTTCGGTGTCTAGCAGGACCGATAATCAGCATTTCCGTTTTAATTACTGACAAGCAGTTTGATTGCGTTAAAAACATGACACGCTTCTATTACACACAGACATGTAGTCATGCCTACACTTTGGCTTTTGGATTATTTTGTGTTTTTGGGATATATATTTTTTTTCTGAATTTATTTCTTATCAAGGAGGGATCGCTCTACAGTCATTGTACAACTAAACTATGTCATAATCGCACAGAAGCATACACTCATATCTTGTCTTGGCCCGCCTCTTCTCTACTTTCCACAGAAAGGGAAAGTGTACTGAAATCATCAAAATGTGGAGTATTAGGGCAATGTTGAAAAAAAAAAAGGATCTCTCTCTCTCTCTCTCTCTCTCTCTCTCTCTCTCTCTCTCTCTCTCTCTCTCTCTCTCTATATATATATATATATATATATATATATATATATATATATATATATATATATATATATATGCATGGCCCTAGTACGCCACATTTTGATGATTTCAGTACACTTTCCCTTTCTGTGGAAAGTGTACTATGTGTGTGTGTTGGATATTAAGAGTATTAGATTTTTTTTTCCAAACAAATCCAAAAAAATAAAAAATACATTTATATAAATACAGTATATTTTAGATATCAGAATCAGAAATATTTTATTAATCCCGGAGGGTAAATTTTTATTTTTCAGCACAATCCCATTCAAGATCAGACTAATATGTTAATTTCATCTCTAAAATATAGAACACCTACCGTAAATTCAGGACTATAATCCGCTACCGTTTTCCTACGCTTTGCACCTTGCCGCTTATAAAACGGTGCTACTAATTCATTGATTATTCTTCGCTCACGGCCACAATGTTGTGTGTTCAATTGTTTTCATTAAACACGAGCAGAAACACTGTAAAGGTGTGTTATTGTTTCTGCTATGGTGCCATCTTTTCGACAAGTTTGCTCACTGCGGGTGTTGTGGGTTTACAATTTAATTCCTTTTTTAATGCCTTAAAGTGAAACTGAAACCGTTCATAGCATTCCTGCTCAAAATTATTACTCATTCATCACTCCGAGCAACATTGGTTTGTTTTTGTTTGTTTATAATATAATTAAAACAATTCATACTTACTAGAACGTCCCATGTGTGGTGTCTGTAGGATTGTTTTCATGCTTATTTCTATGTCGTTAGCATTAGCGAATATGCTAACACGTTTACGAGTGTCTGTGTTAGTATTATTAACTTACAATGGCATTAATTTTTGTTTTGTTTCAGTAAACTCACCAAGATGTCACCGTGGAGTTATTGAGTCTGTGGGAGACTGAGCTGGTGGGTCCATGACGATGACTTCTGTTTTGTTTGATCAGCCGTTTTACAGACACCATTTTGAAACAATTAAGGTATGTAAATAAGCATTAATAAGGTATTTATATCTGCAGCTCATATATGGAAAAATGTTTTTTGGCTTCTAAAATTTAGTGGGTGTGGCTCTATAGTCCGAAAAATATGGTATTAAGGTTTTTACATTTGTGTTAAAAAGTCGGTTTCAACCAAATCCATGCAACAATTATTTTTTTTTGTGTTATTTTTTTTTGTGTTATTTTTTTTAGTACAAAGTGTAGTAGTGGTAGTTTAGTGTGTATGGGGTGGCAACATTGGGTTTAAGGTGGGATGGGGGCCCATAATTTTGTGATTGGCCCCCAATTGCAGACGTAATTATTTTAAGTGGATACATTTTCTACATTGTCAGTTTATTTCTCTGCAAGATTGCCTATTTATGAGCTTAAAAATAAGATATGGCCTACAACTAAGTCAGCAAACACATATTTTTGTATTCAAATACAAAACCGTTGACCAAAACAACAAAAAAACTGACAATTAAACATTATAATCACCGCGCACTTTAGCCCACTCGGGGCCGAGCCTCATTGATTCGAGGCGGACTAGCGGAGGTGACTCAGGAGGAAACTCTGCGAAAAAGAAATTGACCCCTGACCTTTTGCCGCCCCCTCCTCTCTGGCGAACCAGGGTGTCGTGACCTCTGGTGAACGCCAGCCCAGCAGGTGCATCTTGGCCTGGTTGCACCTGATTTAAAACTCCTTTGCATCAATAACTGGATGCAGATATTTTTTATGTTCAAATGCTTGAGCTGCATTCATTCTCGCTTGTAAAGAAGGAAGGGTCATGAACAATAAAATAAAATTAGGCTACAATTTCTTTTATGGTCAGCTGCACTAAAACAGACACTTTAAAGTTGTTATTCATATAAACAAATTTTTGTATATTATTTCCTTACATGAGATTTTAACTTTAACCTTTTTCCAGTAAATGACTTCATCAGTCATTGGTTTAAAATTCTCTTAAGTTAATTGTTGCCCCACAAGTGGAAGTTTTAGCAATAAGCCTCACCGGCAAATTTCCTAAAAAAAATATATTCATGTTTATTTGTGCTCAGCGCGTATTGCATATGTGTGTCAGATGAATATATGAATGTAAATAGTTTGTATTTACTATGAATAATCACGTATGGGTATGAACAATAAACAGATATAATACATCGACAGCTACATTTCAGTCCAATCCAATATTTTCAATAGTCATGTGTTTGAATTCCAGATAATGTCCAATGTTTGTATGAGTAGGTAAAAAAAAAAAAATCAGGTTGATAGGAAAAAAACATGTTGGATATTGCAAAACCCAAAACCAGTGAAGTTGGCAGGTTGTGTAAATGGTAAATAAAAACTGAATACAATGATTTGCAAATCCTTTTCGACTTATATTCAATTGAATAGACTGCAAATAAAAGATACTTAATGTTCGAAATGAGAAACTTTGTTATTTTTTGCATATGTTAGCTCATTTGGAGTTTGATACCTGCAACATGTTTCCAAAAAAGCTGGCACAAGTGGCAAAAAAGACTGAGAAAGTTGAAAAATGCTCATCAAACACTTATTTGGAACATCCCACAGGTGAACAGGCTAATTGGGAAGAGGTGGGTGCCATGATTCGATATAAAAGCAGCTTCCATGAAATGCTCAGTCGTTCACAAATGCATGAGTTGATCTGCCGTTTCTTTTATTTTTTCTTTTTCTCCTATGTCCTACTCTCCCTTGTGGAGGGGATCTGGTCCCACTATGGATTGAACTTTCACAGTATCATGTTAGACCCGCTCGACATCCATTGCTTTCGGTCCCCTAGACGGGGGAGGGGATTGCCCACATATGTGGTCCTCGCCAAGGTTCTCATAGTCATCATTGTCACTGGCGTCCCACTGGGTGTGAGTTTTCCTTGCCCTTATTTGGGCCTACCAAGGATGTCGTAGTGGTTTGTGTTGTGGTTTGTGCAACCCTTTGACACACTACTGATTTAGGGCTATATAAGTAAACATTGATTGATTGATTGATTGATTGATTGATAAGCAAATTGTCCAACAGTTTAAGAACAACACTTTTCAACAAGCTATTGCAAAATTTAAAAAAATAGGGATCTCACCATCTGCGGTCCGTAATATCATCAAAAAGTTCAGAAAATCTGGAGAAATCACTGCATGTAAGCGATTATATTACGGACCTTCTATTCCTCAGGCGGTACTGCATCAAAAAGCGACATCGGTGTGTAAAGGATATCACCACATGGACTCAGGAACACTTCAGAAAACCACTGTCAGTGACTACAGTTTGTCGCTACATCCGTAAGTGCAAGTTAGAACTCTACTATGCAAAGTGAAACCCAGTTATCAACAACACCCGTTTGCTCATCTAAAGATGGACTGATGCAAAGTGTAAACGTGTTCTGTGGTCTGAAGCGTCCATACTTCAAATTGTTTTTGGAAACTGTGGATGTCGTTGTGTCCTCCTGAACAAAGAGGAAAAGAACCATCCGGATTGTTATAGGTGGAAAGTTCAAAAGCCAGCATCTGTGATGGGATGGGGGTGAATTAGTGCCCAAGGCAGGGGGAACTTACACACCTGTGAAGGCCCTATTAATGCTGAAAGGTACATACAGGTTTTGGAGCAACATATCCAAGGAACATTATCATGGACGCCCCTGCTTATTTCAGCAAGACAATGCCAAGCCACGTGTTACAACAGCTTGGCTGCATAGTAAAAGAGTATTGGTACCAGACTGGCCTGCCTGTAGTCCTTGAAAATGTGTGGCGCAATCTGAAGCCTAAAATACCACAACGGAGACCCCGGACTGTTGAACAACTTAAGCTGCACATCAAGCAAGAATGGGAAAATTCCACCTGAAAAGCTTCAAAAATTGGTCTCCTCAGTTCCCAAACGTTTACTGAGTGTTGTTAAAAGGAAAGGCCATGTAACACAGTGGTAAAAATGCCCTTGAGGCAACTTTTTTGCAATGTGTTGCTGCCATTAAATTCTAAGTTAATGATTATTCGAAAAAAAACAACAAAAAAAACATTTAGTATGTTGTTTTTGCAGTCTATTCAATTGAATATAGGATGAAAAGGATTTGCAAATTATCAATCAATCAATCAATGTTTATTTATATAGCCCCAAATCACAAATGTCTCAAAGGACTGCACAAATCATTACGACTACAACATCCTCGGAAGAACCCACAAAAGGGCAAGGAAAACTCACACCCAGTGGGCAGAGAGAATTCACATCCAGTGGGACGCCAGTGACAATGCTGACTATGAGAAACCTTGGAGAGGACCTCAGATGTGGGCAACCCCCCCCCTCTAGGGGACCGAAAGCAATGGATGTCGAGCGGGTCCAACATGATACTGTGAAAGTTCAATCCATAGTGGCTCCAAGACAGCAGTGAGAGTCCCGTCCACAGGAAACCATCTCAAGCGGATCAGCAGCGTAGAGATGTCCCCAACCGATACAGGCGAGCGGTCCATCCTGGGTCCCGACGAGCGGTCCATCCTGGGTCTCGACTCTGGACAGCCAGTACTTCATCCATGGTCATCGGACCGGACCCCCTCCACAAGGGAGGGGGGGACATAGGAGAAAGAAAAGAAGCGGCAGATCAACTGGTCTAAAAAGGAGGTCTATTTAAAGGCTAGAGTATACAGATGAGTTTTAAGATGAGACTTAAATGCTTCTACTGAGGTAGCATCTCGAACTGTTACCGGGAGGGCATTCCAGAGTACTGGAGCCCGAACGGAAAACGCTCTATAGCCCGCAGACTTTTTTTGAGCTCTAGGAATCACTAATAAGCCGGAGTCTTTTGAACGCAGATTTCTTGCCGGGACATATGGTACAATACAATCGGCAAGATAGGCTGGAGCTAGACCATGTAGTATTTTATACGTAAGTAGTAAAACCTTAAAGTCACATCTTAAGTGCATATTATTGTATTTTGTTTTTATTTTTGATTTACAGAACGGGCCAACTTCACTGGTTTTGGGGTTTTGTATACATGATGTTATGTTTATTTGAAAACCATATACATAGGTTATATTTTATATGTTTTGACATGAGTTATTTATAACAAATTAATTTCAAGTGATAAAACCATCTGTGGAGCCACTTGGAAGTGAGTCGAGGCTGACGTGACCGGCCACCATGTTTTTATGCTGACAGGTGACCCCTGATATAGTGCGAACATTATTCATTAGTGCTGACTTTTGGGGTTTAGGAACCCCAACATTCCGAACACGTCGCCAAGCTTAATAAACATGGCCTAAAATCAGTGGTGGCATGTATACAATGAATGAGATCGCCATCACAAGCGATTGGAAGGCCAGCTGCTCTCGGCGGTGGCACGCGGGCCACCTCAGTCGCCGTTAAGCAACAGCTGCACGCCGCCGACCGACGTGTTTGCCAGCGCGTACGTGTGCATTTGAACGCCACGTCTGATCCCACAGCTTTGCTGCTCGGATCCCACGGAGTCTGGAGTCATCCTGTCTGATGTACTGTGCACCACCAAGGAAGGCTTTCTAGTGGGGATGTTCTCACCATGTGTCGTACTATACCGTGTGTGTGTGTGTGTGTGTGTGTGTGTGTGTGTGTGTGTGTGTGTGTGTGTGGCCGGACTTGAGGGGGTGAGTCACAGCGGCCCAGTGCGGGATCAAACACACGTCTCAGGCTCTGGCTTTCTAATCAAGGCTGATGTTTTATCATCACCGTGGTGCTCTGTCAGAGCTCAGCAAGGAAAGTTGATACGGACTCTGACACTGAACGTTCCCCCTTGGCTTATTCCCATCACTTTGCTAAAAAAAAAAAAAAATAGTGAATTTTGGGGAGCAATTAGACCTAATGGCCTACTGAAATGAGATTTTCTTATTCAAACGGGGATAGCAAGTCCATTCTATGTGTCAGATTTGATCATTTCGCGATATTGACATATTTTTGCTGAAAGGATTGGTCGCTAATAAAAAAGCCTTGCCTGTGCCGGAAGTAGCAGACGATGTGCGCGTGACGTCACGGGTTGTAGGGCTCCTCACATCCTCACATTGTTTATAATCATAGCCACCAGCAGCAAGAGCAATTCGGACCGAGAAAGCGACAATTTCCCTATTAATTTAAGCGAGGATGAAGGATTCGTGGATGAGGAAAGTTAGCGTGAAGCACTGCAAAAAAAAAAGAAAAAAAAAGGCGACGGCAGTGGAAGCCATTCAGATGTTATTAGACACATTTACTAGGATAATTCTGGAAAATCTCTTATCTTCTTATTGAGTTTTAGTGAGATTATAAAGTCATAACTGAAAGTCAGAGGGCTGCGGTGACCGCCAGTGACTCTGAGGGAAGCAATATGGAGGAGCCAAGAAAATCACAGCTGCCTTTTTGACAGCTACTGCAGGAAGACGCAAACTCCGCTCAGGTCTCCGGTAAGAGCCAACTTAATATCACAATTTTCTTATCCAAAAACTTGCTTGTTGACATGTGGTCGAGAAACATGTTCGCTTGACCGCTCTGTTCCATATTAAAGCTTCACAACAAACAGAAACACCGGCTGTGTTTCGGTTGCTAAAGGCAGCTGCAATCCACCGCTTTCCACCAACAGCATCATTCTTTACAGTCTCCATTATTAATTGAACAAATTGCAAACGATTTAGCAACACAGACGTCCAAAATACTGTGTAATTATGCGATTAAAGCAGACCACTTTTAGCCGTGAGTGGTGCTGTGATAAAATGTCCGCTCCAACCAATAACGTCACAAGCAGGCGTCATCATAAGCGTCATTCCGCGACGTTTTCAAAAGGATACCTCGCGGGAAATTTAAAATTGCAATTTAGTAAACTAAAAAGGCCGTATTGGCATGTGTTGCAATGTTAATATTTCATCATTGATATATAAACTATCAGACTGTGTGGTCGGTAGTAGTGGGTTTCAGTAGGCCTTTAAATAATGTTTTATTATATCCTTAATTGTGTTTTGGCCTTTTTGTCATGAAACATGTAGTCTCTGTAAAATTCAAGTAAAATATAGTGAAATGTACTCTTCTTTGAAATAGATTTAACCCAAATAAAGAGATAATTGAATAAATCACCCTCAGTGGCTTATAGGTTCTCAACCTTTTTTCAGTGATGTACCCCCTGTGAATGTTTTTTGAATTCAAGTACCCCCTAATCAGAGCAAAGCATTTTTGGTTGAAAAAAAGAGATAAAGAAGTAAAATACAGCACTATGTCATCAGTTTCTGATTTGTTAAATTGTATAACAGTGCAAAATATTGCTCATTTGAAGTGGTCTTTCTTGGACTATTTGGAAAAAAAGGTATAAAAATAACTAAAAACGTGTTGAAAAATGAACAATTGATTCAGTTATAAATAAAGATTTCTACACATAGAAGTAATCATCAACTTAAAGTGCCCTCTTTGGGGATTGTAATAGAGATCCATCTGGATTCATGAACAACATTCTAAACATTTCTTCACAAAAAAAGGAATCTTTAACCTCAATATTTATGGAAAATGTCCACAAAAAATCTATCTTTCAACACTGTATATTGCATTGTTGCATTTCGTTTCACAGTTTATGAACTTACATTCATATTTTGTTGAAGTATTATTCAATAAATATATTTATAAAGGATTTTTGAATTGTTGCTATTTTCAGAATATTTAAAAAAAAATCTCACGTACCCCTTGGCATACCTTCAAGTACCCCCAGGGGTATGCGTACCCCCATCTGAGAACCACTGGTCTAAGCTATGTTAAATAAAATACGTTTTTGTGTTTTGGCCTTTTTGTCATGACAAATGTAGTATCTGTAAAATTCAAGTAAAATATAGTCAAATGTACTCTTCTTTGAAATAGATTTAACCCAAATAAAGAGATAATTGAATAAATCACCCTCAGTGGCTTATAGGTTCTCAACCTTTTTTCAGTGATGTACCCCCTGTGAACGTTTTTTTAATTCAAGTACCCCCTAATCAGAGCAAAGCATTTTTGGTTGAAAAAAAGAGATAAAGAAGTAAAATACAGCACTATGTCATCAGTTTCTGATTTATTAAATTGTATAACAGTGCAAAATATTGCTCATTTGTAGTGGTCTTTCTTGGACTATTTGGAAAAAAAGGTATAAAAATAACTAAAAACGTGTTGAAAAATAAACAATTGATTCAGTTATAAATAAAGATTTCTACACATAGAAGTAATCATCAACTTAAAGTGCCCTCTTTGGGGATTGTAATAGAGATCCATCTGGATTCATGAACAACATTCTAAACATTTCTTCACAAAAAAAGGAATCTTTAACCTCAATATTTATGGAACATGTCCACAAAAAATCCATCTTTCAACACTGAATATTGCATTGTTGCATTTCTTTTCACAGTTTATGAACTTACATTCATATTTTGTTGAAGTATTATTCAATAAATATATTTATAAAGGAATTTTGAATTGTTGCTACTTTTAGAATATTTTTTTTAAAAATCTCACGTACACCTTGGCATACCTTCAAGTACCCCCAGGGGTATGCGTACCCCCATTTGAGAACCACTGGTCTAAGCTATGTTAAATAATATAAGTTTTTGTGTTTTGACCTTTTTGTCATGAAACATGTAGTCTCTGTAAAATTCATGTAATATTTAGTCAAGATCGGTCTTCTTGAAAATAGCTGTCGCACAAATGAAGAGATAATTGAATAAATCACCCTCAGTGGCCTAGTGGTTCGAGTGTCCGCCTTGAGATCGGTAGGTTGTGAGTTCAAACCCCGGCCGAGTCATACCAAAGACTATAAAATGGGACACGTTACGTCCCTGCTTGGCACTCTCCATCAAGGGTTGGAATTGGGGGTTGAATCACCAAAAATGATTTCCGGGCGCAGCCACCGCTGCTGCTCACTACTCCCCTCACCTCCCAGGGGGTGAACAAGGGGATGGGTCAAATGCAGAGGAAAAGTGTCACCACACATTGTGTGTGTGACACTCATTAGTACTTTAACTTTTTAACTTGAATTAAATTACGTTCTAAAATGTAATCTTAATTATATGTATTTAAAAACTTTTATTATTTCAAGATCTATTTTTTTTTTTAAATGCTAATTAAAAAATTAAATCCAAAGCATTTAAGTCTCACCTTAAAACTCATCTGTATACTCTAGCCTTTAAATAGACCTCCTTTTTAGACCAGTTGATCTGCCGCTTCTTTCCTTTCTCCTATGTCCCCCCCTCCCCTGTGGAGGGGGTCCGGTCCGATGACCATGGATGAAGTACTGGCTATCCAGAGTCGAGACCCAGGATGGACCGCTTGTCGGGACCCAGGATGGACCGCTCGCCTGTATCGATTGGGGACATCTCTACGCTGCTGATCCGCCTCCGCTTGAGATGGTTTCCTGTGGACGGGACTCTCGCTGCTGTCTTGGATCCGCTTTGAACTGAACTCTCGCGGCTGTGTTGGAGCCACTATGGATTGAACTTTCACAGTATCATGTTGGACCCGCTCGACATCCATTGCTTTCGGTCCCCTAGAGGGGGGGGGGGGGGGTTGCCCACATCTGAGGTCCTCTCCAAGGTTTCTCATAGTCAGCATTGTCACTGGCGTCCCACTGAATGTGAATTCTCCCTGCCCACTGGGTGTGAGTTTTCCTTGCCCTTTTGTGGGTTCTTCCGAGAATGTTGTAGTCGTAATGATTTGTGCAGTCCTTTGAGACATTTGTGATTTGGGGCTATATAAATAAACATTGATTGATTGATTGAAAATAATTGTATTGAAACTTTGTGTTGCTATGTGACCAATTTATGTATTTTATGACCTTTTTTAACTATGCAATACACATATTTGTTTTAAATACATTGAGATTGTTAATGCAATTTGAAATATATTTTGAATTGGGACAAGCGGTAGAAAAAAGTGGGGATGGATGGACAAACCTAAACGTTTATAAAAAAAACTATTTTGTCTTTTCATGACCAATTTTAAATCTAATTGATATATTTTATGACCTTTTTGTTCATGCAATACAAATATGTTTTAATACATTCAATTTTTGTATAAAATGTGGAATAATGTACAAAATATTCCCTTAATTAATGAAACTGTGAAATATAAAACCTACGTACATGTATTAAAACTTTTTTGTTGTTTCATAACCAATGTTTATACCCCCTGACCTTTTTTAATCATCCATCCATCCATTTTCTACCGGGGGGCGCTGGCGCCTATCTCAGCTACCCTTTTTTGATCATACAATACAAAAATGTGTTCAAATTACTTATTTTAAAGAAAATGTTAAATATTTAGTTAAGTTGTCACTAATTAATGAAACTGTGAAATAAAGACCTCAATATTGGTTTTGAAACTTTTTATTGTTGTTTTATAACCATTTTTTATATTTCATGACCGTTTCAATCATGCAATACAGATATATATTTAAACACATTTTCATTTTTAATAAAAATGTGAAATAATTTGCTAAATTCTCCACCAGTTGATGAAACTTTGAAATAAAAACTGAAATATTTTTAATGAACTTTTTTGCTGTTTCATGAACAATTTTTTGTCCTTTTTGTTTGTGCAGTACAAATATGTGTTCAAATAAATATTATTTTTAATCAAATGTAAACTAATTTGTTAAAACGTCAATTAATTAATGAAGCTGTGAATTACAAACCTGTATAAATGTATTGAAACTTTTGTTGTTTTAGGACCAATTTATATATTCCATGATGTTTTTAATAATGCAATACTAGTATGAGTTTATTTACGTCAACCTTTTTACAAACGTGTAAAATAAGTTGTTAAATTCTCTGGTAATTTATAAAACTGACATATAAACCTAAATATTTGTTTTGACACTTTTTTGTTCTTCCATGACCAATTTATATATTTTATGATCTCTTTGGTCATGCAGTAAAAATGTGTTCACGTGCATTTATATACTTTTAACGACTTTTTAAGTTTACACTACGTATTCTAGCCCTGCGATGAGGTGGCGACTTGTCCAGGGTGTACCCCGCCTTCCACCCGATTGTAGCTGAGATAGGCGCCAGCGCCCGCCGCGACCCCAAAAGGGAATAAGCGGTAGAAAATGGATGGATGGATGGATGGACTACGTATTCTAATTGATTATTTTGAGCATTCGGTTTTACAGTGTGTACATACATACATACTGTGCACATAAATATTGTACATGCAAAAATACAGTGAGCAATACCAACAAAAAATACAATAAACACAAGAACACGTTCATATACACCAGTGGTCCCCAAACTACGGCCCGCAGGAAGTCCCAAGTTAAAAAAAATGAAATTTCTTTATTTTTTTTTCATTTCCTTTTTTTTTTTTAATCTGTCCTTTCTAATCCATTTGACTGTTGTTACCTGTTGTGTCTCCTCGCCGCTCAGGCAAATCATATTGTCAAAAAATGCATTTTCCCATCAATAACTTGACATCATCAGCGGCAAGTGCGCACTCTTTCAGTCAATTAGTGCGTGAGGAATATATATATATATATATATATATATATATATATATACTATAAAAAAAGTACAACTTTTTATATTTTCCTTTGTTTGCTTTTTATTGTAGCAACATGGTGGTTAACGTTTTGGAGACCTGTGTATGCGTGTGCATATTTATATATATATATATATATATATATATATATATATATATATATATATAAATATATATATATATACATATGTGTGTGTATATATATACGTATATATATATATATATATATATATATATATATATATACGTATGCGTGTGTACCCGCACTCTTTTACTACAAAGCCACGCTGTTGTAACACATGGTTCGGCATTGTTTTGCTGAAATAAGCAGGGGCATCCATGATAACGTTGCTTGGATGACAACATATGTTGCTCCAAAACCTGTATGGACCATTCAGCATTAATGGTGCCTTCACAGATGTGTAAGTTACCTTGGGCACTAATACACCCCCATACCATCACAGATGCTGGCTTTTGAACTTTGCGCCTAGAACAATCCGGATGGTTATTTTCCTCTTTGTTCCGGAGGACGCCACGTCCACAGTTTCCAAATATAATTCGAAATGTGGACTCGTCAGACTACAGAACACTTTTCCACTTCGCATCAGTCCATTTTAGATAAGCTCGGGTCCAGCGAAGTCGGCGGCGTTCCTGGGTGTTGTTGATAAATGGTTTTCGCTCTGCATAGTAGATTTTCAACTTGCACTTACAGATGTAGCGGCCAACTGTAGTTACTGACAATGGTTTTATGAGGTGTTCCTCAGCCCATGTGGTGATATCCTTTACACACTGATGTCGGTTTTTGATGCAGTACCGCCTGAGGGATCAAAGGTCCGTAATATCATCGCTTACTTGCAGTGATTTCTCCAGATTCTCTGAACCTTTTGATGATTTTACGGACCGTAGATGGTAAAATCCCCAAATTCCTTGCAATAGCTCGTTGAGAAATGTTGTTCTAAAACTGTTCAACAATTAGCTTACAAATTGGTGACCCTCGCCCCATCCTTGTTTGGGAATTACTTAGCATTTCATGGAAGCTGCTTTTATACCCAATCATGGCACCCACCTGTTCCCAATTAGCCTGCACACCTGTGGGATGTTCCAAATAAGTTTTACATACAACACACAGTATCTTCTATGTGTATTTTATACTATGAACAGTATGTATGGATACATACATGTTCATGATCTAACACACATAGTCACTATCTCTCTGCTGCTTGAATGCAGGCTAAAGAGACAGGATGTGGGTGTGGGGGTGACGGGGGGGTTAAGGGTTTAAAGCCCCTCAGCGGGTCTATTTTCATTAGAGGCAAACAAATGTGTCACCCCGATCATCATACGGCTGATTTTATCCTTCTGTTACTGTAGCTCCGCAAGCATTTCCTTTTGTGAGCGCTCGCTCCTGATAATCCCGCCCTGACAAAAGGGGCCATGTGCCTCCGCCGAGGTCCGTGACCAAAAGTCGTTTCCATTACATACTTTGCCGGTGATATCATACATAATGGAAGAGCGCTCGTAAGCATTTTTGTTGTGAGGTCATTCATCCCGTGTTGACATAAACGCCCGTCCCCAGGCTGACGTTTCGGACCTGTTTATGCAGGTTATGCAAACGTGTCGACTTCCTTTAAAAAAAAACCAAAAAAAAAAGGAATAAGTGAGAAGCTAGTTTTAATTGATTAAAACTACTTTTCCAAACGTTATACAGTGGGGCAAAAAAGTATTTAGTCAGCCACCGATTGTGCAAGTTCTCCCACTTAAAATGATGACAGAGGTCTGTAATTTTCATCATAGGTACACTTCAACTGTGAGAGACAGAATGTGAAAAAAAAATCCAGGAATTCACATTGTAGGAATTTTAAAGAATTTATTTGTAAATTATGGTAGAAAATAAGTATTTGGTCAACCATTCAAAGCTCTTACTGATGGAAGGAGGTTTTGGCTCAAAATCTCACGATACATGGCCCCATTCATTCTTTCCTTAACACGGATCAGTCGTCCTGTCCCCTTAGCAGAAAAACAGCCCCAAAGCATGATGTTTCCCCCCCCTTGCCTCACAGTAGGTATGGTGTTCTTGGGATGCAACTCAGTATTCTTCTTCCTCCAAACACGACGAGTTGAGTTTATACCAAAATGGATACATGGATGATACAGCAGAGGATTGGGAGAATGTCATGTGGTCAGATGAAACCAAAATATAACTTTTTTTTTCTGCTAAGGGGACAGGACGATTGATCCGTGTTAAGGAAAGAATGAATGGGGCCATGTATCGTGAGATTTTGAGCCAAAACCTCCTTCCATCAGTGAGAGCTTTGAATGGTTGACCAAATACTTATTTTCCACCATAATTTACAAATAAATTCTTTAAAATTCCTACAATGTGAATTCCTGGATTTTTTTTTCACATTCTGTCTCTCACAGTTGAAGTGTACCTATGATGAAAATTACAGACCTTTGTCATCATTTTAAGTGGGAGAACTTGCACAATCGGTGGCTGACTAAATACTTTTTTGCCCCACTGTATTCCACCCTTCCACTTGCAGGCCGACTCCAGTTTTACTCAGCCCAAAAAGCCCCGAACGCTGTAGAGCAGAGGTGTCAAAGTCGTTTTCACCGAGGGCCACATCGCAGTGTCGCTTTTAACAGTAAATATTATTATTAAACCTTTTTTTTAATGCATTTTATCAGTAGATTTTTAAAAAAACTAAAATGTAAAAAAATATATGGTAAATTGCAATAATTTCATCTCAAAATGTAGTGTATATTGCTGTAAATGAAAAAATAATTCTGTTTTTATGGTAACAAAAAAGGCAGTTCAGTTGCCAGAATTTAGCTGTAAAATTTACATTTGTTTTTTCACTGTAAATTAAAAAAAAATCAAATTTTTTTTTAAAAAAGGCGGCTGATTTGCCCGAATTGTACTGTAAAATGTATTATTATTATTTTTTACTGTAAATAAAAAAACTGCAATTTTACCTTAAAATTTTGGCACCAAAGCTGACAGTTTTTTTTTTGTTTAGTTTTTTTCTTTAACGCATATTAACAACTGCAGATTTATTGGTGTATTACTGTAAATGCCAAAACGGCACCACACTTCATTACAGTAAAAAATAAAAAAGTACTGTTTTTTTCATTGTTACTGTTTTTGTTTTTTTTACTGCAAATAGAAAAAACAACTGCAATTTTACCTTAAAATGTTGGCACCAAAGCTGCCAGTTTTGTTGTTGTTTTTTTAACGCAAATCAACAACTGCAGATTTTTGGGTGTATTACTGTAAATGCCAAAACGGCACCACACTTTATTACAGTAAAAAAAATAAGTCCTGTTTTTTTAAATTTTTTACTGTAATTAAAAAAACTGCAATCATACCTTAAAATTTTGGCACCAAAGCTGCCCGTTTTTTTTGTTTTTTTAACGCAAATCAACAACTGTAGATTTTTGGGTGTATTACTGTATATGCCAAAACGGCACCACACTTTATTACAGTAAAAAAAATAAGTCCTGTTTTTTAAATTTTTTTACTGTAATTAAAAAAACTGCAATTTTACCTTAAAATTTTGGCACCAAAGCTGATAGTTTTTGTTTTTTTTTTAGTTTTTTTTCTTTAACGCATATTAACAAGTGCAGATTTTTTGGTGTATTACTGTAAATGCCAAAACGGCACCACACTTTATTACAGTAAAAAATAAAAAAATTACCGTTTTTTTTCATTGTTACTGTTTTTGTTTTTTTTACTGCAAATAGAAAAAACAACTGCAATTTTACCTTAAAATTTTGGCACCAAAGCTGCCAGTTTTGTTGTTGTTTTTTTAACGCAAATCAACAACTGCAGATTTTTGGGTGTATTACTGTAAATGCCAAAACGGCACCACACTTTATTACAGTAAAAAAAATAAGTCCTGTTTTTTTAAATTTTTTACTGTAATTAAAAAAACTGCAATCATACCTTAAAATTTTGGCACCAAAGCTGCCCGTTTTTTTTGTTTTTTTAACGCAAATCAACAACTGTAGATTTTTGGGTGTATTACTGTATATGCCAAAACGGCACCACACTTTATTACAGTAAAAAAAATAAGTCCTGTTTTTTAAATTTTTTTACTGTAATTAAAAAAACTGCAATTTTACCTTAAAATTTTGGCACCAAAGCTGATAGTTTTTGTTTTTTTTTTAGTTTTTTTTCTTTAACGCATATTAACAAGTGCAGATTTTTTGGTGTATTACTGTAAATGCCAAAACGGCACCACACTTTATTACAGTAAAAAATAAAAAAATTACCGTTTTTTTTCATTGTTACTGTTTTTGTTTTTTTTACTGCAAATAGAAAAAACAACTGCAATTTTACCTTAAAATTTTGGCACCAAAGCTGCCAGTTTTGTTGTTGTTTTTTTAACGCAAATCAACAACTGCAGATTTTTGGGTGTATTACTGTAAATGCCAAAACGGCACCACACTTTATTACAGTAAAAAAAATAAGTCCTGTTTTTTTAAATTTTTTACTGTAATTAAAAAAACTGCAATCATACCTTAAAATTTTGGCACCAAAGCTGCCCGTTTTTTTTGTTTTTTTAACGCAAATCAACAACTGTAGATTTTTGGGTGCATTACTGTATATGCCAAAACGGCACCACACTTTATTACAGTAAAAAAAATAAGTCCTGTTTTTTTAATTTTTTTACTGTAATTAAAAAAACTGCAATTTTACCTTAAAATTTTGGCACCAAAGCTGATAGTTTTTGTTTTTTTTTTAGTTTTTTTTCTTTAACGCATATTAACAAGTGCAGATTTTTTGGTGTATTACTGTAAATGCCAAAACGGCACCACACTTTATTACAGTAAAAAATAAAAAAATTACCGTTTTTTTTCATTGTTACTGTTTTTTTTTTTTTTACTGCAAATAGAAAAAACAACTGCAATTTTACCTTAAAATTTTGGCACCAAAGCTGCCAGTTTTGTTGTTGTTTTTTTAACGCAAATCAACAACTGCAGATTTTTGGGTGTATTACTGTAAATGTCAAAACGGCACCACACTTTATTACAGTAAAAAAAATAAGTGGTGTTTTTTTTCATTTTTTATTGTTACTGTTTTTTTTTACTGCAAATAAAAAAACTGCAATTTTACTTTAAAATGTTGGCACCAAAGCTGCCAGTTGTTTTGGTTTTTTTTTACGCAAATCAACAACTGCATATTTTTTGGTGTATTACTGTAAATGCCAAACCTGCACCACACTTTATTACAGTAAAAAAAAAAAGTGCTGTTTTTTTTTTCATTTCAAGACGTCTCTTCAATGTCACAGATTGCTCCTCCTCCTTTTTAGTTTATTTCAAAATAAAACAAGATATAGACTAGTTCTATACAGAAAGGGTAATCTTAAATGACTTCTCTTATGCTCTGGCAGACTGGCAGCAAAGGTTCATTCGTCCTCCAGAAACACGACATAAAACAATGACGGAGAAGGCAAACAATACAACAAACAATGTCCCTTAAAAAGTCACGTACAATGTCCGACACGGATGGCGGCTCCCCACCGCTCCTCCCCCCGGGTCCCTGGCGTTCCCGAAAGCGGGCCATTAAAGTTCAGGCGAGGTTAATTACACAGAAATGCGAGGCCTGCCGCTGCGCACTGGGCGGGTGGGAGTTTGTCGACGCCTCAAATTTGACGCGACCCCACTCATCAGCACGGCGGGGGCGAGCTTCACAGCGGATTTACACCTTCGAGTGAGTGTCAATCAATCCGGGATATGCCTTTTAATTCAGGTGGAAAACAGCGCACATTCCCCTCACTTTTTCGAATCGGAAGAGACGGCAGAATAAACAAAAGGTTGCGTTTTTGCTACAAGATGATACAGTATTAACCCCGCCAACAGCTGAAAAGCAGCGAGTGGAATCTGAGCAGAAAGCGAGCGAGTGAACGCGTTTGAGTAAGGATGAGATTATATTGGATTAAAGGGGATTTTTGCAATGCAAATGAATGCACCTCCAATCAATACGCCCTGTTCTACTCAATATACAAACTAATTAAGAGGTAATACAATCAAACCCGAATAAAATAGATTGTGCGGCCTTCTTTAGAAAGAAATCCAATCAAAGCTTTTTATGTGAATAGATAAAATCTCCGGCGATCTCTCTTTGGGAAGGAATAATGACCTCGGCTTTGTGTCCATTTAATAAGGAAAACTTGTCTTAAGAGCCCGCGCTCAATGTGCATATTCTAATCAATATGAATTACATAGGGTTTTATCTATGTTATCTGCTCCAGACCGCTAAGCTAATTAATGTTTTATCGAGTGTTTTAACTCAATTATTCCGCAAAGTCAAAGAGGTTCCGCGCAATTTTCCGTGCAGGGGGAGTCGGAAGTCTGCGGCCTTTTTCTCAAGGAAACCAAACCCGAGAGGGTTTTTTGACTTTGTCTCGTTGCCAGTGAGTAAAATGCAACGTTTCACAGTTTCTGGTCGGTACGAAGTTGAGCGGGCAAGTCTACGCATTTGGAGGGAATATCGGAGCCCTTAGAGCAGGGTTGTCAAACTCAAATACAGAGTGGGCCAACATTTTTAACTGAACAAAGCCGCGGGCCAAGGTTGAACAAATTAACCTTTTAATAGGGACCCAGACAAGTTTTGCATTGAATATTGAACAAGCGAGACTTCTATAACTTTATAGTGACTTTCAAAATCTAGTTTCAAATAGTACTAATAATTTCAAAATAGCAATGGCATATCTAATCAAATTTGAATACAAATTGAATGCCTCTTTTCTATTTGCAGCCTTCTCAGGTAAATATCAAAATAAACTTTTCCCACAGGCTAATAATACATTTTTTATATTGTAGCGTCCAGGAAGAGGTACTACTGCAAGGGGTTCTGTGTATTTGTTCTGTTGTGTTTATGTTGTGTTACAGTGCGGATGTTCTCCCGAAATTTGCTTGTCATTCTCGTTTAATGTTGGTTCACAGTGTGGCGCATATTTGTAACAGTCTTAAAGTTGTTTATACGGCCACCCTCAGTGTGATCTGTATGGCTGATGACCAAGCTTGCATTGCTTTAGCGTGTGTGTGTAAAAGCCACAAATATCATGTGACTAGGCCGGCACGCTGTTTCTACGTAGGAAAAGCGGACGTGACGAAAGGTTTTAGAGGACGCTTGAGGCAGTGCCTTTAAGGCACGCCCCCAATATTGTTGTCCAGGTGGGAATCGGGAGAAATTTGGGAAAATGGTTGCCCCCTGTGATTTCGTGAGCGGCACTGAAATTTGGGAGTCTCCTTGGAAAATCGGGGGGGAGTTAGCAAGTATGAGTATTAGCGGTGAATGCGGTGTTAGAGCGACACCGCCGCTGTATAATACCGGCGGGCCAGCTCTAATGTTAATTTGATATTGCCTCAAGGGCCAAATAAAAATACACGGCGGGCCAAATTTGGCCCGCGGGCCAGAGTTTGACAGCCATGCCTTAGAGGCGGGTCATAACTCACTTTTTTAACCTTGTGTTTAAAACTATTGTAAAGTAGCAATACTGTCTGTCATATCTTTGTGATCATGTGCTGTTTAGTTATGTTCTGTTTTGTTTTCGACTCCATTAGTTCCTGTATTTGCGCACCCTGATTTGTTTTTGTTTCCATGACTACCAATCAGTTCACCTGTTTTCACGACTCACGCACCTGATTCATTCTGACTCAATCACCTGTTGTCAATCACCACGTCACCATTTAAGCCTGCAGTTGCCAGGCAGTCAGCCTGGCGACATCACTGTCGAGGCGTGGACTATGGTGTGGTTTGTTTTCCCGTGGTGCAAAGCGATTGGAGCGGACACGGCGTGAAGGTAAAGACATCTTTTATTATTAACTCAAAAAAAAAAAGGAACAACAAACTTGGTTATGGAAAAAAAACAATTTCTATAACGTAAACCATGGACATGAAAACAAAGCTTTAAATCTATGGCATGAATAACGATAACTCACTTGGAACGAGATATGAGCATGGATCATCGGCATAGATAACAAGGGTGTGAGGAGGGTGATAGAGGGTGGTGTCGCCACGCTGACTGCCTGGCAACTACAGGCTTAAAAACGGTTGTGGTGATTGGCAACGGGTGCATGAGTCCAAGTGAATCAGGTGCGTGAGTCGTGAGAACAGGTGAACTGATTGGTAGTCATGGAAACAAAAACAAACCAGGGTGCGCAAAAACTAACGGAGTCTAAAACAAAACAAAACATAACTAAACAGAACATGATCACAAAGACAAGACACTGCCGTAGTATTAATAGACAAGGGCCTGTTCTACCAAAATTTAAGTACCAATTATTGTCACTCAAACACTAGGTGTGGTGAAATTTGTCCTCTGCCTTTGACCCATCACCCTTGTTCACCCCTAGGAGGTGAGGGGAGCAGTGGGCAGCAGCACCGGGAATCATTTTTGGTGATTTAACCCCCAATTCCAACCCTTGATGCTGAATGCCAAGCAGAGAGGTAATGGGTCCCATTTTTATAGTCTTTGTTATGACTTGGCTGGCGTTTGAACTCACAACCTACCGATCTCAGGGCGGACGCTCTAACCGCGCGGCCACTGAGTAGTAAAGGTTTGATAGCACATGCGAAACTAATCTACTAAACACATACTGCATTTTCCGGATTATAAACTAGCACTTTTTTCCTACACTTTGAAACCTGCGGTTAAAAAAAAAGGTGCAGCTAATTTCTACATTTCAACAGCCATAATGTTTTACCGTATTATAACATACTAACTTTATTTATAAAGTCTTGTATTCAACAAATAGTTTCCATATAACACTGACAGAGACACTGAAAAGGTGTGTTAGTTTGTGCTTTGGCTCCATCCTTTGGACAAATTGTGAGAGTCCAGTTCATAGTGGGGCCAGCAGGCAATCATTGATTGATTGATTGATTGATTGATTGATTGATACTTGTATTAGTAGATTGCACAGTACAGTACATATTCCGTACAATTGACCACTAAATGGTAACACCCGAATAAGTTTTTCAACTTGTTTAATTAACACGTTAATCAATTCATGGTACAAATATATACTATTAACATAATACAGTCATCACACAAGTTAATCATCATAGTATATACATTGAATTATTTACATTATTTACAATCCGGGGGGTGGGATGAGGAGCTTTGGTTGATATCAGAACTTCAGTCATCAACAATTGCATCAACAGAGAAATGTGGACATTGAAACAGTGTAGGTCTTATTTAGTAGGATATGTACAGCCAGCAGAGAACATAGTGAGTTCAGATAGCATAAGAACAAGTATATACATTAGAAGTACATTTGAGTTGTTTATAATCTGGGGGGATGGGATGTGAATGGAGGAGGGTATTAGTAAAGTGTTGAAGTTGCCTGGAGGTGTTGTTTTAGAGCGGTTTTGAAGGAGGATAGAGATGCACTTACTTTTATACCTGTTAGGAGTGCATTCCACATTGATGTGGGATAAAAAGAGAATGAGTTAAGACCTTTGTTAGATCGGAATCTGGGTTTAACGTGGTTTGTGGAGCTCCCCCTGGTGTTGTGGTTATGGCGGTCATTTACGTTAAGGAAGTAGTTTGACATGTACTTCGGTATCAAGGATGTGTAGCGGATTTTATAGACTAGGCTCAGTGCAAGTTGTTTTACTCTGTCCTCCACCCTGAGCCAGCCCACTTTGGAGAAGTGGGTTGGATTGAGGTGTGATCTGGGGTGGAGGTCTAAAAGTAACCGGACTAGCTTATTCTGGGATGTTTGGAGTCTAGATTTGAGGGTTTTGGAGGTGCTGGGGTACCAGGAGGTGCAAGTGTAATCGAAGAAGGGTTGAATGAGAGTTCCCGCTAGAATCCTCAAGGTGCTCATCTTGAGTGGAGACAAAATAAAGCGCAGGGACGTCCCAAACTGATGCACCAATGAGTGGTCCACCCCGGGTCCCGACCTTGAACAGCTAGCGCTTCATCTGTGGTATCCTAATAACCTCTCCACGCAGGAGATGGGGGCAGACTAGAAAAGAGACGGCATATCAACTGTTCTAAAAGGGGGGCGGATCTATTTAAAAGCTATTGTATACAAATTAGATTTAAGATGGGACTTAAATGATTCCACTGAGGACGCAAATCTGACTGTTACCGGAGGGCATTCCATAGTTTTGGGCTCTGGGAATCACTTATAAGCCGGAGTTCTTTGAACGCAGATTTCTTGCCAGACATATGGTACAATACATTCAGCAAAATAGGATGGAGCTAGACCGTGTATTATTAAATAAGTAAGTAGTAAAACTTTAAAGTAGCATCTTAAGTGCACAGGAAGGCTGTGCAGGTGAGCCAGTATAGGCTTATTGATGAATAAAGAAGCATCTTACCTGCACCCTGCCTCCCTGCCGTCCTTTTTTCATTTTGGGGACCACCGCAACCATTCGGCCATGACGTAACATTTTTGCATACTTGCCAGGCCTCCCGATTTTTCCGGGAGACTCCCGAATTTCAGTGCACCTTCCGAAAATCTCCCGGGGCAACCATTCTCCTGAATTTCTCCCGATTTCCACCCGGACAACAATATTGAGGAACTGCCTTTAGCGTCCTCTACAACCTTTTCATCCGCGCGTTGGCCCAGTTACAAAATACATGCGGCTTTTACAGACACACGTAAGTGAATGCCACGCATACTTGGTCAACAGCCATACAGGTCACACTGAGGGTGACCGTATAAACAACTTTAACACTGTTACAAATATGCGCAACACTGTGAAACCATACCAAACAAGAATGACAAAACACATTTCGGGAGAACATCCGCACCGTAACACAACACAAACACAACAGAACAAATACCCAGAAGCCCTGGTAGCACTAACTCTTCCGGGACGCTACAATATACACCCCCGCTACCACCAAACCCCGCCCCCCCCAACACCACCCCCTCAACCTCAACTCCGCCCCCCATCTCCCGCATTCGGAGGTCTCAAGTTTGGCATGTATGCATGTTTGGCCTTTTGTTGGTTTAAATCAGGGGTAGGGAACCTTTGGCTCTAGAGTCGGATGTGGCTCTTTTGATGACTGCATCTGGCTCTCAAAAAAATCTTAGCTGACATTGCTTAACACAATAAGTAATGAAAAATTCCGCTGGTAATCACAGTGTTAAAAATAACGTTCAAAATATAAATCCTTCTCATGCATTTTAATCCATCCATCCGTTTCTACTGCACCTGTTCAAGAAATAACAATGTTAATAAAAAGAATTAGGAGACCTGTTAATAGGGCTGCGAATCTTTGGGTGTCCCACGATTTGATTCAAAATCCATTCTTTTTTAATTCAACATGATTCTCGATTCAAAAATGATTTTTTCCCGATTTAAAAGGATTCTCTATTCCTTCAACACAGGATTTCAGCAGCATCTACCCCAGTCTGCTGACATGTAGATTTTTGTAAAAATATTTTATAATTGTAAAGGACAATGTTTTATCAACTGATTGCAATAATGTAAATTTGTTTTAACTATTAAACAGACCGAAAATATGACTTATTTTATGTTTGTGAAAATATTGGACACAGTGTGTTGTCAAACTTATGAGATGTGATGCAAGTGTAAGCCACTGTGACAGTTTTTTTTTATTTTTGTAATAATGATAATGTCAATGAGGGATTTTTAATCACTGCTATGTTGAAATTATAACTAATTTTGATACTGTTGTTGATAATATTCATTTTTGTTTCACTACTTTTGGTTTGTTCTGTGTCGTGTTTGTGTCTCCTCCCAATTGCTCTGTTTATTGCAGTTCTGAGTGTTGCTGGGTCAGGTTGGGTTTTGGAATTGGACTGCATCGTTATGGTATTCCTGTGCATTGTTTTGTTTGATTAAGAAAAAAAAAATTAAAAATTAAATACAAAAATTTTAAAAATCAAAAAAATATATAGATTTAAAAAAAAATGAAAATCGATTCTGAATCGCACAACATGAGAATTGCGATTCAAATTCGAATCGATTTTTTTCCCCACAGCCCTACATATTATTCTCTAAAAATGTTGGTTTCACTTGAAAAATGCATGCATTTAGTTGTATTCAGTGTTAAAAAATATAATATGGCGCTCACGAAAATACATTTTCAAATATTTGGCTTTCATGGCTCTCTTAGCCAAAAAGGTTCCCGACCCCTGGTTTAGTTACTTTGACTCACCTGTGGACCTGTGTTTGTCGTCCACGCTGGTGCTACCTTTATATTTTTACATATTTTTTAAATATATTTTTTTACCTGCACGCCACCTCTCGTCTCTGCATCCTGGGGTCAAGCTCAACCCGTGACGAGATCTGCGTTCAAGGCTCTGTTTCTGCAATCAGAATTAGCACTATTTAGCATTTAGTGCCAAAAAAAAAAAAAAAAAGGGGTTGTTTGAGGGTTCAATGCTCCATACGTTTCTCAAAGGCTGTCCGTAAAGTTTGGGGCCACCCACCCCCCCCCCACATCTCACTCCTCATCCTCCCTCCGTCCTCTTGCGCTTCATTCCAGCTGATTGCTCATTTTCTAATGCTAATGTCGCCAGGCCGGGGCTAGGGTTTCTCCCCTGTCAGCTGGCCGCTGGGGCCGTGGCCGTGGGGACGGATCTAATGGGCTCTGACAGGAGGGAACTGATCTCATTCAAAGGGGATTTGATATGTGGCATGAATGCGCTGACACTATTAATGGCCGTTATCATTCACAGATTTTTGTGGCCATTCATATAAAGCCCTCCTCCACCCACGCCTTGTTCAGACGCTATGACTTATAGATGAGCCGTGTATTGTTTTGACCGCTTTTTTTTCGGTAACCCGTCACACCGCGGGGGCGAAGGGCCCCCGGTTTGAGCGGCAGTAAATAATAACACGCCGGGTGTTGTTTACAATTCAATTACATTCACAATGACGGCGGAGAATAAGACAAAAGGTCACCAGAGACGGCGGCGTGGGATCAGGCAGTCAATATTCAGCCTCCCTACATGCGATTTATGGCCGGAGCATCTCTCGGTGCATTCAAAGTATTGTCTGTCCAAAGGAGAAAAAGGATGTAAAAGACAACAATGAGCCATTAAAGTTCAGGTGAGGTTAACGGCCGAGTCGTTAAACTTGTTGCTACGCTATTCAGCCGAAGTCACGGACGGTTTTCAGCTGAGTTATGGCTCGGATGTTTTAGGTTGAAGTTTGGATAGTTTGGAGCTTAGCTGTGTGTAGGGAGACATCAACACAACTCGCAAAAAAGCGACGCACAGATGAGAAAAACAGCTGCAATAATACATAATGTTGGATATAGTCAGGGGTCAACAACACAAAATATTGAAAGCGCCATATTGGACCGAAAATACAAAAACAAATCCTACGGAGCCGCAAAAAATATAAAGCCATATTACATACAGATAGTGTGTCATGAGATCCATTCATCTTCTTCCGCTTATCCGGGGTCGGGTCGCGGGGTCAGCATCCTAAGCAGGGAAGCCCAGACTTCCCTCTCCCCAGCCACTTCGTCTAGCTCTTCCTGGGGCATCCCGGGGCGTTCCCAGGCCAGCCGGGAGACATAGTCTTCCCAACGTGTCCTGGGTCTTCCCTGTGGCGTCCTACCGGTTGGACGTGCCCCAAACACCTCCCTAGGTGTTTGGGTGGCATCCTGACCAGATGCCCGAACCAACTCATCTGGCTCCTCTCGATGTGGAGGAGCAGCGGCTTTACTTTGAGTTCCTCCCGGATGGCAGAGCTTCTCACCCTATCTCTAAGGGAGAGCCCCGCCAAACGGCGGAGGAAGCTCATTTTGGCCGCTTGTACCCCTGATCTTATCCTTTCGGTCATGATCCAAAGCTCATGACCATAGGTGAGGATGGGAACGTGGATCGACCGGTAAATTGAGAGCTTTGCCTTACGGCTCAGTTCTTTCTTCACCACAACGGATCTGTACTGAAAATGTCGCACCGATCCGCCTGTCGATCTCACGATCGACTCTTCCCTCACTCGTGAACAAGACTCCTAGGTACTTGAACTCCTCCACTTGGGGCAGGGTCTCCTCCCCAACCCGGAGATGGCATTCCACCATGGACTCGGACTTGGAGGTGCTGATTCTCATTCCGGTCGCTTCACACTCGGCTGCGAACCGATCCAGTAAGAGCTGAAGATCCCGGCCAGATGAAGCCATCAGGACTACATCATCTGCAAAAAGCAGAGACCTAATCCAGCGGTCACCAAACCGGAACCCCTCAACGCCTTGACTGCGCCTAGAAATTCTGTCCATAAAAGTTATGAACAGAATCGGTGACAAAGGACAGCCTTGGCGGAGTCCAACCCTCACTGGAAATGTGTTCGACTTACTGCCGGCAATGCGGACCAAGCTCTGGCACTGATCATACAGGGAGCGGACCGCCACAATAAGACAGTCCGATACCCTATACTCTCTGAGCACTCCCCAAAGGACTTCCCGAGGGACACGGTCAATAGCCTTCTCCAAGTCCACAAAGCACATGTAGACTGGTTGGGCAAACTCCCAAACTCCTGTCATGAGATATAAATTGAATTGTGAGGACTTAAAGGAACCTAAATGAGCTCAAATATAGCTACAAATGAGGCATAATGATGCAATATGTACATACCGCTAGCCTAAATAGCATGTTAGCATCGATTAGCTTGCTGTCATGCAGTGAACAAATATGTCTGATTAGCACTCCACATAATAACATCAACAAAGCTCACCTTTTGAGCATTCATGCACATGGTTAAAAGTTTGGTGGACAAAATGAGACAGAAAAAGAAGTGGCATAAAACACGTCTTAGAAAGTCGGAGAAAGTCATTCATGTAAACAAACTACGGTGAGTTCAAGGACCGCCAAAATTAGAAGGACAAAACGGCACTCGCCAAATACTCGAATCAGTGTAGCATGTTTAATACAAACTGTGTGCTTTGTAGCAATTAGCGAGGTTTGTGTCATGTTTTGTCTTCCTACAGAAACCAAATTAAAACAAAAAATTTGTTTTTTTCCCCACATCTTTTTCCATTTTTCATGTATTTTTGAAAAAGTTCCAGGGAGCCACTAGGGCGGCACTAAAGAGCATGCAGCTCCAAAGCCGCGGGTTGCCGACCCCCGTATATAGAGAGCACTCAGACCTTATATATCCATCCATCCATTTTCTACCGCTTATTCCCTTTTGGGGTCGCGGGGGCGCTGGCGCCTATCTCAGCTATAATCGGGCAGAAGGCGGTGTACACCCTGGACAAGTCACCACCTCATCACAGGGCCATCACAGATAGACAGACAACATTCACACTTATATATATCGGATTAAAAATTGAAATTCAATGATTTGGCACATTTGCGAACAGCTGCGGTTATGCACGACTTGCTACCCAAAAATGGTAATTATTCTCAGCAAAAGAGAAGTACAACCTTTGAGAAAAACTGTAACTTAAAACATGTTTATGTGCCATGATCTGTGGTCCGGATCATGTTTTGGTTAGTTATGTTAGTTTTTGACTCCCTTAGTTCCTGTTGTGTGCACTCCTGGGTTTATTTTGGTCACCATGGGGATTAACTGGGTTCACCTGCCTTTGGTTAGTGGTCCCACGCTTAGCTGCTGTCAACCACTAATCAGAGAGCTAATTATTCACCTTGCTCGCCACGTCATTGTTTGCTTCACGCAACCTACTAGTAAGTCTTGTTTGTTTCATGCCACAGTTTCGTGAGTGTTTCATGCCACAGTCTATGCTAAGTATTGGCTTTAGGTCCAAGTACGATCAGCACGTTGTTCCTTCGCCTTGTGTTCCGTTTTGTTGTACTACTTGGATTTTTGATGATTAAATAATGTCCTTACCTGCACGTTTTGTCAGGAATGGTCCATCTGCATTTTGGGAGAACGAACCCTGCAGTAAGCTGCACAAACCACGTCGTGACAGTATGAATGTACAACACTTAAAACTCTTAGCATATTAGTATGTGGAATTAAATCAGGGAACGGATTAAGCAAAGAAGTCAAACAGTATAGTAATATTCATTTATGAGAACTTGATTAATTGTGTATATTAGGGGGTCCCCAAACTACGGCATGCATCCAAAATACAAAATTTGCTGTAGTGAATTATGGTGTATTTTGGCCTTAATTTTGTTGTAACTCATTTTTTTATTGCTAAATAAATGAATAAAAAATCGAATTATTTTACAAATGTTCGATACACTGGCAATTATTTGACAATACACCAAAACATGAAGATTTCAAATGGCTTAAAATATTTTTGATAATTTTTTTTTTACTTTATTTGCTCAAATCTAACAGTCAAATGTAAATATAAAATACTTTTTTTTTTTATGTAAATATTTTTATGCATATATATATATATATATATATATATGTGTGTGTGTGTGTATATATATATAGTATTATGTCACAATTTACAATTAGTATACACTTCAATTTGTATACATTTGCATAACATGAGCTCTTCTTTTCTAGTTCAAACCTGTGACATTATCTCTTGTGATATTATCAACCATTACTTCTACGCCTTTAAAAAAAAAACTTAAGGACTTTAGTCTTGTTTGCACCAGTACCGATTCCCAGGTACCAGGAGAAGCTGCTGTATCAATTCAAATGTGAAAGGTACCCATCCCCAGTAGTAAGGAAGTAAATGGGACCAAGTAGTAAATTTGCATAACATGAGTCATTTTTTTCTTAATATAAAACTGTAATATTATCCATTCAAAAATACCTAAAAAAAAAAAGAATAATAAATTCAAAATTTCTTTACGCCTTTTCAAAAACTTAAGGACTTTCATATCCTGGTTGTCTTTGAAAATAATTACATTTGAATGTCCCCAGATGGTTAAAGAAGTCAAAATAAATACTGTATTTTTCGGACTATAAGTCGCAGTTTTTTTCATAGTTTGGCTGGGGGTGTGACTTATACTCAGGAGCGACTTATGTGTGAAATTATTAACACATTACCGTAAAATATCAAATAACATTATTTAGCTCATTCACGTAAGAGACTAGACGTATAAGATTTCATGGGATTTATCGATTAGGAGTGACAGATTGTTTGGTAAACGTATAGCATGTTCTATATGTTATAGTTATTTGAATGAATCTTACCATAATATGTTACTTTAACATACCAGGCACGTTCTCTGTTGGTTATTTATGCGTCATATAACGTACACTTATTCAGCCTGTTGTTCACTATTCTTTATTTATTTTAAATTGCCTTTCAATTTTCTATTCTTTGTGTTGGGTTTTATCAAATACATTTCCCCCAAAACTGCGACTTATACTCCAGTGCGACTTATATATGCATTTTCGGCAGGTGCGACTTATACTCGGGAGCGACTTATACTCCGAAATATACGGTAAACACTTTTTCCGTGTACACTAAAGGCCTTTTTTCTCCCTCAAACATTGTCGACAAAGCTATCTAAATCTGTCAGTGAGCACTTCTCCTTTGCCGAGATAATCCATCGACCTCACAGGTGTGGCGTATCAAGATGCTGATCAGACAGCATGATTTTTGGTAAAGATCTGACTTAGGTTGGCCAATATAAAAGGCCAGAATAAAAAGGTCTTGACCTGACTGCAGTTAGTCATTGTGACCGACTTAAGTGGGCAAATGCTCACGTTCGATGGGGTCTGGCACTTAGGAAAGGTGTTCTCTCCTGGTGTTCACTGTTCAGGACAGATTGCAGACAAGAGTGTTGGGGAGGGGGGTTTTGCTGATGTCAGCATTGTGAATCTGTCGGATGACCCATGATGGTATTGGTCGTCGTATCTCATGGACAACAAACACAGTGTGAACACACTTTAAATGTACAGAGGTACTGTGATGATAACCTGAGGTGCCGTTCATTCACGTCAATCACCTCATGTTGCAGCATGACAATGCACGGCCCCACGTTGCAGCACAATCATGCACTGGGTTTTACAGTTTCAAAAAAACATCGGATTAAATATGTGAAAAAGATGCATGGTGGTCAAAGGGTTGAATCCGTCAGTTATTACCATATTTTCCGGACCATAGGGCGCACCGGATTAAAAGGCCCACTGCTGATGAATGGTCTAAATTTAGAATAAAATGGTTTGTAAATTTAGAATAAAATCATGCAATTTGAAAAAAATATATTTTAGGGGGGAAAAAATTGTAATTATTACAAATAATGATATTATTTTTTTGTAATAAAGTCACATTACCGTGTTTTCCGGTCCATACGGCGCACCGGATTACAAGGCGCACTGCTGATGAATGGTCTGCAATTAGAATAAAATGGTTTGTAAATTTAGAATAAAATCATGAAATTTAAAAAAAATTATTTTAGGGGGAAAAAAAATCTAATTATTACAAATAATAATATAATTTTTTTTGTAATAAAGTCACATTACCGTATTTTCTGGACCATACGGCGCACCGGATTACAAGGCGCACTGCTGATGAATGGTCTGCATTTAGAATAAAATGGTTTGTAAATTTAGAACAAAATCATGAAATTTAAAAAAATTTATTTTAGGGGGAAAAAAAGTGTTATTATTACAAATAATAATATTATTTTTTTTGTAATAAAGTCACATTACCGTATTTTCTGGACCATACGGCGCACCGAATTACAAGGCGCACTGCTGATGAATGATCTGAATTTAGAATAAAATGGTTTGTAAATTTAGAATAAAATCATGAAATTTAAAAAAAAATATTTTAGGGGGAAAAAAAGTCAAATTAATACATATAATAATATTATTTTTTTGTAATAAAGTCACATTACCGTATTTTCCGGACTATACGGCGCACCGGATTACAAGGCCCACTGCTGATGAATGGTCTAAATTTAGAATAAAATGGTTTGTAAATTTAGAATAAAATCAAGAAATTCAAAAACATTTATTTTAGGGGGAAAAAAAAACTAATTATTACAAATAATAATATAATTTTTTGTAATAAAGTCACATTACTGTATTTTCTGAACCATACGGCGCACCGGATTACAAGGCGCACTTCTGATGAATGGTCTGAATTTAGAATAAAATGGTTTGTAAATTTAGAACAAAATCATGAAATTTAAAAAAAATTATTTTAGGGGGAAAAAAAGTCAAATTAATACAAATAATAATATTAAATTTTTGTAATAAAGTCACATTACCGTATTTTCCGGACTATACGGCGCATTGGATTACAAGGCCCACTGCTGATGAATGGTCTAAATTTAGAATGAAATGGTTTGTAAATTTAGAATAAAATCATGAAATTTAAAACAATTTATTTTAGGGGGAAAAAAAATCTAATTATTACAAATAATAATATAATTTTTTTGTAATAAAGTCACATTACTTTATTTTCTGAACCATACGGCGCACCGGATTACAAGGCACACTGCTGATGAATGGTCTGAATTTAGAATAAAATGGTTTGTAAATTTAGAATAAAATAATGAAATTTAAAAAAAAATATTTTAGGGGGAAAAAAAGTCAAATTAATACAAATAATAATATAATTTTTTTGTAATAAAGTCACATTACTTTATTTTCTGAACCATACGGCGCACCGGATTACAAGGCCCACTGCTGATGAATGGTCTGAATTTAGAATAAAATGGTTTGTAAATTTAGAATAAAATCATGAAATTTAAAAAAATGTATTTTAGGGGGAAAAAAAACCTAATTATTACAAATAATAATATAATTTTTTTGTAATAAAGTCACATTACTGTATTTTCTGAACCATACGGCGCACCGGATTACAAGCCACACTGCTGATGAATGGTCTGAATTTAGAATAAAATGGTTTGTAAATATAGAATAAAATCATGAAATTTAAAAAAATGTATTTTAGGGGGAAAAAAAATCTAATTATTACAAATAATAATATTAATTTTTTTATAATAAAGTCACATTACTGTATTTTCCGGTTCATACGGCGCAGCGGATTACAAGGCGCACTGCTGATGAATGGTCTGAATTTAGAATAAAATGGTTTGTAAATTTAGAATTAAATCATGAAATTAAAAAAAAAATATTTTAGGGGGAAAAAAAGTCAAATTAATACAAATAATAATATTAATTTTTTGTAATAAAGTCACATTACCCTATTTTTCGGACTATACGGCGCACCGGATTACAAGGCCCACTGCTGATGAATGGTCTGAATTTAGAATAAAATGGTTTGTAAATTTAGAATAAAATCATGAAATTAAAAAAAAAATTATTTTAGGGGGAAAAAAGTCAAATTAATACAAATAATAATATTAATTTTTTGTAATAAAGTCACATTACCCTATTTTCCGGACCATACGGCGCACCGGATTACAAGGCGCACTGCTGATGAATGGTCTATTTTCGATCTGTATATATCCGTTGGCAGGGATTTTTTTTTGGATTGATGATGAACAGCTAGGTTCCCGACGTCCATGGTTTTTCCTTAAACATGATTTAATATACCGTATTTCCTTGAATTTCCGCAGGGCATATAGTATGCGCCTGGCTTGAATTACTGCCGGGTCAAACTCGTTTCGCAAAATAATTAGCGCATGCTTAGTATTACCGCCTGGTCAAACTCGTGACGTCACGAGTGACATTTCCCCTGTCATCATTTTCAAAATGGAGGAGGCTGATTTCAATACCGGGTAATTTGAAATCGCACAAAGGGAAGAAGATTAAGAGATATTCAGTAGGATTCAAGGTCCAAGCTTACATCACACTCAAATTTTTACTACATGCCTTTGGTAAGTGCCGGAGTGAGAAGAGGTTTTAAAATAATTAGCGCATGCTTACTTTTACCGCATGCCCTTGGTAAGCGCAGGAGTGAGAAGAGGTTTTTAATTAATTAGCGCCCCGGCGGCAATTCAAGGAAATACGGTAGTTACAATGTTTGTTTTGAACGTTATCTCAGTCCCACTATCTTTGGTTATTTCTCTGTGGATTTTAGTTGTACTCGATTCAGGTATTTTATTTGTTGTGTAATTACCTTGAAAAAAACACTTTGCTTAATATTTTAAATGATTCTATTGCCAGCAATGTAAAAAGTGGATTTAAATGAGGGCCTAATCTGTTTGAATTAAGTTAAAAAGGTTTATGAATAATACAATTTTACTTTATTCAGGAGGAAATTTGACGTACTAAATGTTGCCTTGGAGATGCACCTATAAACCACGAAAGTTTTTTTGTTTTTGTTTTTAGAATTAGGTCATAAAAAAACAATAAAAATGTTTTTAAATTTAGAATAAATTCATGACATTGGAAAAAAAATGTTTTGGGGGGGAAAAAAGTCTAATTACAAAATCATAACATTAATTTTTAGTAATAAAGTCACATTATCGTATTTTCCGGACCATAGGGTGCACTGGATTATAAGGAGCACGGCGGATGAATGAGCTATTTTTGAAAATCCGTTTTCATATATAAGGCGCACCGGATTATAGTGCGCATTAAAGGAGTCTTATTATCATTATTTTTTTTGTAAATGGATAACACTTCCATGTGGTCTACATAACAACGTCAAAAAAACTGAAATGCTGATTATCGGTCCTGCTAGACACCGAACTCTATTTAATAATACAACTCTAACATTTGACAACCAAACAATTAAACAAGGCGACACGGTAAAGAATCTGGGTATTATCTTCGACCCAACTCTCTCCTTTGAGGCACACATTAAAAGCGTTACTAAAACGGCCTTCTTTCATCTCCGTAATATCGCTAAAATTCGCTCCATTCTGTCCACTAAGATTACAGTTGGTACAAAATGCGGCTGCTAGACTTTTGACAAGAACAAGAAAGTTTGATCACATACTGGCTCACCTGCACTGGCTTCCTGTGCACTTAAGATGTGACTTTAAGGTTTTACTACTTACGTATAAAATACTACACGGTCTAGCTCCATCCTATCTTCCCGATTGTATTGTACCATATGTCCCGGCAAGAAATCTGCGTTCAAAGGACTCCGGCTTATTAGTGATTCCCAAAGCCCAAAAAAAGTCTGCGGGCTATAGAGCGTTTTCCGTTCGGGCTCCAGTACTCTGGAATGCCCTCCCGGTAACAGTTCGAGATGCCACCTCAGTAGAAGAATTCAAGTCTCACCTTAAAATTCATTTGTATACTCTAGCCTTTAAATAGACTCCCTTTTTAGACCAGTTGATCTGCCGTTTCTTTTCTTTTTCTTCTATGTCCCACTCTCCCTTGTGGAGGGGGTCCGGTCCGATCCGGTGGCCATGTACTGCTTGCCTGTGTATCGGCTGGGGACATCTCTGCGCTGCTGATCCGCCTCCGCTTGGGATGGTTTCCTGCTGGCTCCGCTGTGAACGGGACTCTCGCTGCTGTGTTGGATCCGCTTTGGACTGGACTCTCGCGACTGTGTTGGATCCATTATGGATTGAACTTTCACAGTATCATGTTAGACCCGCTCGACAGCCATTGCTTTCCTCCTCTCCAAGGTTCTCATAGTCATCATCGTCACCGACGTCCCACTGGGTGTGAGTTTTCCTTGCCCTTATGTGGGCCTACCGAGGATGTCGTAGTGGTTTGTGCAGCCCTTTGAGACACTAGTGATTTAGGGCTATATAAGTAAACATTGATTGATTGATTGATTGATGTAATGGTGGTTCTTTGGTCCAAATGTTGAATAGATTATGTTTTAGAGATCATCTTTAAGCCGCTTTCTGACAGTGGCTTCAGGATGCAACGTTTTGTGGGCGGTCTTATTTACGTGGCTCACCTTACACAGCGTCTTCTCCCCATCATCTTTGTTGTAGCGGTGTAGCGTGCAAGGACGGGAGTGGAAAAAGTGTCAAAACATGGAGCTAACTGTTTTAAGGATATTCAGACTTTACTTAAATCAAAAATGGGGACGTCGTTTTGTTTGCAACCGTCGTCACGCTACGATCTTGGTTCTCTGGTTTTTGCTATGCTAAGTTTGCCTTAAGCTTCTTGTGCTTTTTGTGTATTTGTCATGATCCGTGGTCCAGATCATGTTTTGTTTAGTTAGGATCTGTTAGTTTTGGACTCCATTAGTTCCTGTTTTTGTGCACCCTTGCGTGTTTTAGTTTCCATGACGACTCAATAGTTTCACCTGCCTCATGTGTTCGGATCACGCACCTGCTCTAATCAGAGACTATTATTTAAGCCTGATTTGCCAGTTGGTCGTTCTGGCGACGTTGCTAATTTTCATACGATACCATAGGTCTTGTTGCTCTGTATTGATTGTTTCATGCTCGTTTCATGCCACAGGTTCATGCTCGTTTTCATGCGATTATTCGCTTCCTGCGAGTTTTTGTTTCATGTCCATAGTTCTGCCCAAGTGTTAGTTTTTGTATCCTGCGCTAAGTTGTGCCTTTGCATTGTGCGCCTTTTGTATTCACCTTTTGAGTCAAGATCAAATCTCGCTTTTACCTGCACGTCTTGTCCAGAGTAGTCCGTTTGAATCCTGGGAGAACAATCCTCCCAGTAAGTTGCGTAAACCCCCTCGCTATGACAGTATTTTACCTCATTTAAGAGGTAAAATGACTGTTCTTACCTGTTATTCCGCAATTTCCTTTGCAGAACCAGAAAATGTCAATGTAAAAACTGGCTGTTTAAACGGGGCTGTTCCCTGCATGCTCCTTTAAAAAAATATATGGCAACATTGCACATTGATCTTAGAAGTAGTTCAAATGACCATCGTTATGCGACAAGCGTTCACGTGAGAAACGTGACTCTCCTAAAAACGATGGAAGTTCCAGTCAGCATGTGGAAGTTCTGTAATAAACATGCTTATAAAACCGTTTTTTTTGGGGTTGTTTTGTTCTGCACAAAATGGTGTAGCCACAATTAAATGTTTCAGGCAGGATGCTCATCAGAGTGCGGTTCCCTCCCCTTTCAAAAGAAACTCCCAACTAAACAAACACATCTATAAATCAGAGCAGCAGATGAAGGAAGTCATATTCAGTCATATAAAATGTGAGAGGAAGGACTCGCGCTTCGCCGTTGCTGCTGCAACTTGAGCTGCTACCTGCTGCCTCTTCCGCCGTCTCTCCAAGACAAATAAACGGCAATCAAAGGATCAAACGGGAGGAATCCATCAACAATCAGGGGGGAAGGCATGGACTCGGCATATCGGCGGTGCAGCTTCATGCTAAATAAGGTTGCTCTGTTAGCAGACACAGCAGCGGGAGGTGTTTTGTTGACAGCTGCACAGGAAGTTACATCCCACACACACACACACACACACACACACACACACACACACACACACACACACACACACACACATGCGACGAGGTGTCACCAGACGTTTTTTATTTATTTATTTATTTAGATATTTTTTACTTTTAATCATGTACCACCTTCCAAGTTTGAAGTAAAAGTGGCACTCTAGCACCTTTGATGCCTGCTAATAAACAATCTGTTTAACGCCGCAGCTTGCCAAAAATTTGCAAGCTTGAAAACGCAGATTTGCTGTACAAACTCTGAAGTCTGATTCCCCCGAGGATACACCAATCCAACATTTTCGGGAGAAATAATAATAGTAATAATAATAATAATAATGATAATAATAATAATAATAACAATAATAATAATTAATTACATTTATAATGCATTTTATATTTGTTAAAATGTCAAAGTGTTACAAAGTATGAAATAAATAAATAGATAAAATTAAATTAAAAAAATGGTAAAAAATAAAAATTGAAGGCTAGAATATATAACAGAAAATTTAAATAGAAATGAAAACATCTAAAAACACTAGATAAATACTAGATAAAACATAGAAACAGATGAAATAGAAATTAAAACATGAAAGCACTGGATAAAAGAGATAGGCAAGCAGTGCATTTTTTTTTTTTTAACCAGCGCATTTAAAAACAAGAAGGCAGGACAATTTGATAAAAATGTGCTAAAAATCTGGGTTTTTAGCATACTTGCCAACTTTGAGGTCTCCGAATTCAGGAGATGGGGACGGGGTTTGAGGTGGGCGGGATGTATATTGTAGTGTCCTGGAAGAGTTAGTGCTGCAAGGGGTTCTGGGTATTTGTTCTGTTGTGTTAATGTTGTGTTACGGTGCGGATTTTCTCCCGAAATGTGTTTTGTTATTCTTGTTTAGTGTGGCTTCACAGTGTGGCGCATATTTGTAACAGTGTTTAAATGTGTTTATACGGCCACCTTCAGTGTGACCTGTATGGCTGTTGACCAAGTATGCCGTAGTTGAGGTGGGCGGGTTTGGTGATAGCGGGGGTGTATAGTATAGGGTCCTGGAAGAGTTAGTGCTGCAAGGGGTTCTGGGTATTTGTTCTGTTGTGTTAATATTGTGTTACGGTGCAAATGTTCTCCTGAAATGTGTTTTGTTATTGTTGTTTAGTACGGCTTCACATTGTGGCGCAAATTTGTAACAGTGTTAAATTTGTTTATACGGGCACCCCCAGTGTGACCTGCATGGCTATTTACCAAGTATGCCTTAGTTGAGGTGGGCAGGTTTGGTGGTAGTGGGGTTGTATATTGTCGCGTCCCGGAAGAGTTAGTGCTGCAAGGGATTGTGGGTATTTGTTCTGTTGTGTTTATGTTGTGTTACAGTGCGGATGTTCACACAAACTGTGCTTGTCATTCTTGTTTGGTGCGGGTTTCCAGTGTGGCGCATATTTGTAACAGTGTTAAATTTGTTTGTACGGCCACCCTCAGTGTGACCTGTATGGCTTTTGACCAAGTATGACTTGCATTCACTTATGTGTGTCTGTAAAAGCCGCATATATTATGTGACTGGGCCAACATGCTGTTTGCATGGAGGAAAAGTGGACTTGACGACAGGTTGTAGAGGACGCTAAAGGCAGTGCCTTTAAGGCATGGCCCCAATATTGTTGTCCGGGTAGATATTGGGAGAAATTCCGGAGAATGGTTTCCCCGGGAGATTTTTGAGAGGGACACTGAAATTCGAGAGTCTCCCGGAAAAATCGGGAGGGTTAGCAAGTATGGTTCTTAGTCCCTTCTTAAAATGGTCGACCGGCTGTGGTGCTCTAAGATGGTCGGGGAGAGCGTTCCAGAGTCCGGGTGTGGTCAAGCAGAAAGCCCGGCAGCCCATTGTTTGTAGGTTTGTCCTGATGGTTTTGAGGAGGTTGGAGAAACGTTCCTCACATGTCACACGATCGGCATATGTAGTAAAATGCCTAACTTTTTTTTTTTTTTTAACAAATTAAAATGACCATATACCGTGTTTGCCGTGCTAAAAAGTGCACCAGTATTTAACCATAACATACCTTAACACGGCAGTAAAACGGCTGATCAAACAAAAATGGACTACTCCTTCAGATTGCCAGATGGAAAAGCGTGATTCATCACTCCATAGAAGGAGTCTCCACTGCTCTAGAGTCCAGTGGCCACGTGCTTTACACCACTGCATCCCACGCTTTGCATTGGACTTGGTGATGTATGGCTTAGATGCAGCTGCTCGGCCATGGAAACCCATTCCATGAAGCTCTCTGCGTACTGTACGTGGGTTATTTGCAAGGTCACATGAAATTTGGAGCTCTGTAGCAACTGACTGTGCAGAAAGTAGGCAATCACTTTGCACTATGCGCTTCAGGTCAGTTTATGTGCCCTACCACTTCATGGCTGAGTTGCTGTTGTTCCCAAACTCTTCCATTTTCTGATAATAAAGCCAACATTTGACTTTGGAATATTTAGGAGCGAGGACATTTCACGACTAGATTTGTTGCACAGGTGGCATCCTATGACTGTTCCACGCTGGAAATCACTAAACTCCTGAGAGCGGCCCATTCTTTCACAAATGTTTGTAGATACAGTCTCCATGCCTAAGTGCTTGACTTTATACACCTGTGGCCGGGCCTAGTGAGTAGGACACCTGTTTCTGATCATTTGGATGGGTGGCCCAATACTTTTGGCAATGTAGTGTACTTGTAAACGTGATAACCTATTCACTAATGCTAACGGCGCTAACTTAATAACATTATCATAGCACGTAGAAATATGCATGAATACGCTCCTACAGACATCACACACGTGACGGTTCAGCAAGAATGAATTGTTATAGTTATATTGTGAAACTTACAAGCACTATGGATATTTGTACTTCCGGTTCAAACAAAACTAGGAAGTATATTTTCAACCTGCAGCACCTGCAGTGAGCTAACTCTTCCAAAAGATGGCGCCATAGCACAAACAACAACACACCTTTTCAGTTTCTCTATGAAATAAAACTATTTGTTGAATACAAAACATTATGTCAGGCTTGCCCCTGATAGTTTGGTTGTGTTTTAGTTTTTCCTCTGTGTTGGTTGTATTTCCTGTCAGCGCTCTTGTTTTGGTTCTGTTTCCTGTTTGTCTCCCTGAGTGCTGTGCCCCCTCAGCTGTAGCTGATTCGCACTTGGCCACACCTGGTGTCAATTAGCCAGTTACTATTTAAACCTGCTTTGTCCTCCACTCGGTGTTGGAGTATTGTCGTGTCGTGCCGTGTCGATGTCACCACTACCTGTCATTGTAGATATCGTTACAGCTACTACCTGTCGTGCTACTACTTATCTTTTTCGCTGTCGTCGTAGCGGTAAGCTGTTCCTGTTAGCTATTTGTAGTTTGCTTTCTCCTAGCTATTTTGTTTCGTGTTTTCTTGTTTGCCATTAGCTGTTTCCAGTTTTTCTGTTTGCTGGTTCCTGTTTTCAGTTTTGGCCATACCTAGTTCTTGGTTTGTGTTTTTTACCTTTAATTTTGATCATTAAATCGTGTTTTCTTGGACAAAGCCTGCCTTTTCTTCATCTTGGGGTTCGTCACCAACAACATGTGACACATTATGGCCGTTACCGAATAATAATCCACAAATTAGCCGCACCGTTTTTCAAGCCGCAGGTTTCAAAGTGTAGGGAAAACGTAGCGGCTATAGTCCGGAAAATACGTTGCTGGTTTATTTTTTATACGAGCAACAGCAATTACATCTCTCTCATTCTACCTTGAAGTTAAGACTGTTTTATTGCTTCATATGTTCTTATTTAGCAAGCGGTTAACTTATTTCTACACTTGATCAACAGTTGAGAATAGGGAACATGATATTTGAAACATTGCAGTTAATGAAGATTTTATGAGCCTCTAACATATTAATTTTATTTGCATTGTTTACTAGAGGTTTGGACACATGTTTTTGTAGTGGTTGACATGCTGTGTAAAGTATATAATTGTTTTTTTTGTACAGTCTATATATTAAATACTATATATATTTATCTATTTTATTTTATGCAACACGGAACGACACAGGAGGTCCTTCATGCCAACAGCCATCAGACTGTATAATGTACATGTTCCTTGACTGCACTTAAATGTAGAATATATGTAGAATATATTTATACTATTCATATATTATATATATAATATATGTTGTATATTATTTATTATTATTATTGTCTATTGTGAGCGAACCGTGGTGCTGAATTTCCCCCAGAGATCAATAAAGTACTTTCTATTCTATTCTATTCTATTTGATGTATTTTAGTCTTTTAAATTCGTTTTTACTTACACATTCTGCAGACACATTACTTTTATGTCTAATTTATTCTGCTTTGGATATTATTCATACCGTCGTCCCTCACCACGTTGCGCTTCAAATACTCACTACATGCTGATTTTTTAAAACATATTTTACAAAATTTTTGACCTAAATTAATTATTCTTAAGCAAAATAGTGGCTAAATTAAGTGAAAATATCAATACTAAAGTAGGATTGGCCACTATAGGACACCAAACCAATCATGTCCATTGATTGGCTCAGCCTCAGGCATCATTACTATAGTGAAATAAAATAATGTAAAGTGTCTTATCTAAAATCTAAAGGGCTCTCATTGTGTTGGAAAAACATGTTTTTGCCATAAACGGGTTTTTTATACTCTAGTTTTGAAAATATTAGATACATAATTAATTATTTTTACAGAAATATGTGCATCCTGATCATGTACTGAACCAATTAACAGCAATGGACGACTGTATTGTCTTATTTAATTATATAATACATATTTATTTTTCATGAAGTATCGACTATGGTATGACACATTTGAAAAAATAAATGCTTAGTAAAGAATCCAATAAATATGTAATATTCTTATTTTAGGTGGTAAGTACAACGTAAAAATTAAATATAGTTAAAAAAAACAAATGTTTTGTTATGGTTTTATGCATTGTGAGTCTATTCTATTTAAATAAACCACATTTACTGTAAATACCTTATTAGTTATAAAATATTTTGGTTTGTATAAATAATAATAATAATAATAATAATAATACGTTTTATTTGGTATAGAGCTTTTCAGAGTACTCAAAGACGCTTTACAGGATAAAAATGTAAATATATCATAAAATTAATCATTTCACAGTGGTAATAAAAATATATAACTATACAGTGCATAAACATGGTATGTGTCTGGGATCCTGCAATGTAACTAAGATTGTAAATGGTGTAAATAGTCAAAAAAGTTGTAGAAAGGTTTCTTTATACAGAAAATAAATACATTTAAAGAATGATACGCAACCAAAGTAGATAAACACAGAGTTCTGCTCAAAAGGAACTCAAGCATACATTAAACAGATGTAAGAGCAGACGTGAGCGTAACCAAACATCAAACATCCACATAAAAAATGCTCTTCTTCCCTCCTAGGGACGTTTTTTTAGGGCGTCAACGGGCCGGAAAATCCCGTCGACATTAGCGAGCATTGTGAGGGCGACTTTGCTTTCACAGTCCAACGATCAAAAAAACGTCTGCCATGTTTGAAGGGAACAAATGTCCTCCCGGCTGCCTCGGCGTGAACACAGATATAATGGTGACAGGAAGCCGAGGCAGTCACTTGTACAGCCAATTATGGGCAGAGCCGTGGGGGTGGCTTTACACACTTTGCTTGTGTCGCGCTATACGGCGAGGCGTATGATTAACTTCTCCCCCTTAGAAGTACCCGCAGTCTGCAGGCTTGGTAGACTGGCCACAATAACTATGCCGCACAAGCAACACTTTAAAAAAAATTTCAATTTCTAACTCCTAAACAATACAGGAACCGATAACATCCACCGGGAAAAATGTGCATTTAAAATGTGCATTTAAAATGAAAATAAAATAGGATCACATTAGATATAAGGCGCATTAAATATTTTTTGCAATGTGTGTGGTTCCCTCAGTCATCAGGAGATGATTGAGGGAACCCCTCATGAAACAGTTCTGGAGAGATGAAATAGTCTTGTGATTTTTTTCCCCCACACATACTGTATATATATTTCGCTCTACCACGGTATCGAGCACTATTCTCTGGATAATCTCATTAAGACATATATATGTATATATCTATACATATAGATAGATCTGTATATATATATATGTCACAGGTATTTGTTGTCGAACCCCAAGAGGCAGAGATGGAGGCAGGCATTGGATATGAAGACATTATTTAATATACATAATAGAACAAGAACAATCAAAAAGCATGCACGTGGGCGGAATAACAAACTAAGGGAGCTAGCACTGGAATCCAGAAAACAAAAAGGAATTTTAGCATGGAAGCTAGAAGATAGCAAAAAGAAAAACTGGAAATAACTAATGGCTAACGAGAACAGCTTACGGCTACGACGACCAGGACAAAATGTAGCACGGCAGGTAACAGCTGAAAAGAATCACAGACCCGACAAGAGCAACATATGGCAACGGCAAGTCCGAATGACAATACAATGATCCAGCAACTGACACAAGACGAAGCAGGTACAAATAGGAGCAGGCTGATTGGCAACGGGTGTGGCCAGGTGCCAATCAGCCGCAGCTGAAGAGGAACACAGCACTCAGGGAACAAGACAGGAAGCTGACAAAATAAGAGCACTAGACACGAACTAAAGACAGGAGATACTAAACACAGAGGAAACAGACAAATGCAGATGCATATATATATATATATATATATATATACATATGTATATGTGTACCGTATTTTTCGGACTATGAGGTGCACTTAGAATACTTTCATTTTCTCAAAACTCGACAGTGCGCCTTATAACCAGGTTTTCCTCATTTTAATTGTGCTTACCGACCTCGAATATTTGGTACATGGTGAAATGATAAGTGTGACCAGTAGATGGCAGTCACATATAAGAACTGTGAATTATGACTCAAGTAAACAACACCAAAATTGTATATGTTCCATTGAAAATATAGAACATTACACAGTTCTCAAAAATCTATCAAAATGTTTTAGTATGACTTGGGTAAGCTATGAAGCCACACCGCTTGATGAATTGTACTGTGCTTCAACATACGATATTATTATGGTGTGAGTATAAGGCAATACATTATCTGGCGTTTTGTTTCGCAATTTTATGCAAAAGCAACTTTTCTTACCTTCTGGTTCCCGCTGATCTGTATTTGGGATCTGCATAAGTTCTAAAAATGTGCGCGAATCCGCCTTTGTAGTCCATACCGACACCGTAGTCGATAAGCTCCTTCTTTTTCTTTATCTTCTTGTTATGGGAAATTCATCCTCCGCTGTTGCAATTTGTAGTATAAAGTAGTGTAAAGTTCTTACTTATATCCGTCACTAAACTCGCCATGAAAGCGCTAAAACATACCGGTATAGTTTTTATAATTATTCACCCAAGGAACTTTAGTTATGAGAGAGTTCCGGTCGGACGTTTTCTCCGTCAAACACATCGACTCACTCACTTTACGCAGCATTTAATACTTTCAAGGCCCGTTACACCATGTCTTATTTGGAGTTTGTTAGTGTTTTCCCGTGGTTCGAGCTTTAGTTCCTGTCCTGTGCTTTTATTTTGGTGGCACTTCCATTTTGTGTTTCACCCTCAGCTACTTAACTCCTGCCTCTGGACGCTATTTCCCGCGCCTGTTTTCTGTTATCAATCAAGACTATTTATGTTTTGCGGGTGCTGTCTTTTGTTGTCACTTGTCAAGTACGGACGTACTTTGTGGATGCCTTCTCTGCTCCACAAGTTTCGTAAGTATTTGCTCAAGTCCAGCATTTTGTTTTTTGTTTACTTTGTAGCCTGTTGAGTTTAGTTGTTGTACCCGACAAATACTTTCAGTTTTCTTTTACAGTAAAATCAACAAAGATTAACATTTCTAAAGTCATCCAATTTGACAATGTTGGTTACATCATCAAATAGTTAGTGGTCTTATTTTATTTTTATTTTATTTTGTATAGCCAGATAAAATTTAACTTTATTTTTACTGAAAATCCATCTGAAGTCGACTAGCATTACATAACATTGATGCTTCCTACGTTGTTCAATATATACTTTTATAGAAATACATCTTTACAAGCTACTCCACACACACTATTAAAGAGTAGTTTTAAAGAGTCACATCATAAAGTGCTTAACTTATTTTTACACTTGTAAAGCAGTTGTAAATGCCTGGAAGCAAATTTGATCAGCATTTTCTGATGGATATATTATAGAATCAATGTTTCTTTTTATGAAATTATTGCATTCTTAATAGTTTTGTATAGTTAATTAGCACAATTATTGTTATCTAAAGCATTCTCTTAAGTCAGGGTCTCTTAACCTTTTTGACCACAGAGTCCAACTTTTCCACTATAGAAGAGCCCGGAGCCCACTCAAATATTAATTACTAATCCGACTTCCGATTTGAATCATATGTAATAATTATATCCAACCTACTTAGAGTCTGTCAGGAGAAATCTCTTCAATTGATATAAAAACATGTGTTAATCACATAGAATACTTAGGTCAGGCTGATTTCAAGAATAATCACAAATCAAAAAAAAGTGCAAAAGAAGGGACACATCAAAACTGATAAAAAATTAATTAACATAGAATTACAGTGTGTGTGTGTATGTATATACGAATATATATATGTATGTGTATATATATATATATATATATATATATATATATATATGTCTTAATTTGATTATCCAGAGAATAGTGCTCGATACCGTGGTAGAGCACAATATATGACGATTGAGGGAACCCCTCATGAAACAGTTCTGTAGAGATAAACTAGTCTTCTGATTTTTCACACACACACACACACACACACACACACACACACACACACACACACACACACACACACACACACACACACACACACACACACATATATATGTATATGTATATATATATATATATATATATATATATATACAGTACAAATAAATACATATATATATATATATATATATATATATATATATATATATATATATAGCTCGGTTGGTTGAGCGGCCGTGGCAGCAACTTGAGGGTTGCAGGTTCGAGTCCCGCTTCCGCCATCTTAGTCACTGCCGTTGTGTCCTTGGGCAAGACACTTTACCCACCTGCTCCCAGTGCCACCCACAGTGGTTTAAATGTAACTTAGATATTGGTTTTCACTATGTAAAGCGCTTTGAGTCACTAGAGAAAAGCGCTATATAAATATAATTCACTTCACTTCACTATAAATATGCATGTATATAATAAACAGACGTGTTGAATAAAACTGTTTAATGTTATTTATTATCATGTCTTATTTCGTGTATTGTTTAATTTTGTTTAATTTCTTATCAAATACTTGTTGTTATCTGTGTTTTTTCCCAAGTCCCGCACGCTTACTTTTACCCTATTACTACGGTTAAAAATGCTGAAAATACGCATGAAATCGACTGGCCTCCGTCACAATGTATTGAAGGATTTATCATTTTATCTGAAGTCGTGAAATTATGACTTTGTGTCATCATTTACAGCACTTCTGCGTTAAGTTATTTAACTGCTCTTCTTAAGGACATTTAAAGTTTAGCTCTTGATTTAATTAATTTTTTTTAACGGGACCTTCCTAAAGCTTGAAAAAAAAAATGCTTTAATTACAGGTCTTTTTTCCTGAATGGAGGGGTGAAAGGCCATCTTAATCAACTCTCTGCAGGCCATTATCAAACCAGAATCGTTTTCCGGGGGTTGCTGGAAATCTTAAAAGGAGAGCACAACTGGCTGGTGTTCAATTCTGTTTGAATCCAAACAAGCTTGTGTTGTATTGCGAAGGGAGAAAAGCGGGGGTCTCCACTACTGTCCCATTCCCAAAGTCCCCTTTGAGCACATCTGCCCCTCATGTGCAGCCTTTTTCCATTCAAGCACGTGAATATAACTGTCCCCTGATCGTTCCCTCCGTGAATTCATGCTCCACTAAGCCCGCATAAAGAGGGTCTCTGCTTCCCAAAATAAAGAAGGAGCACTCAATCTGGCCATCTCTATAGAAAACTCCCCCCCCCCTCGTATCATACAGTCCCCCTTTACAACTCTACATTTCCATTTAATGACAGCCTACATATTAACCCCGGTCAGCATCCAATTACACAGAATAAGTGAATGATCTGTGCCAGTGCGGCGAGCAGCCTTCATTAAAAGTTCTTTGGAATCCATTAACTCTTAAATACAGGTGATTCCCAGGCCCCCCTACCCCCAACCTGGGACCACCGAGGTTCCCTGTTTTGCTGAAGGACAGCAACTGATTTTAAAACGGGATTAAAAAGCCAACAAACAAACGACGACATCATGAAAGTTATTTGGACCTTTTATGCTTTGCTTTAAGTTATAGGAGAATAAAGCAGGTCAGCCATTGTGTAATGTTCATATTGTTGTCACTCAGCCAGCATTTGATATAGAGTAGGGGTCTCAGACACGAGGCCCGCGAGACATTCTTTTGCGGCCCACACCTTAAAGGCCTACTGAAATTATATTTTCTTATTTAAACGGGGATAGCAGGTCCATTCTATGTGTCATACTTGATCATTTCGCGATATTGCCATATTTTTGCTGAAAGGATTTAGTAGAGAACATCCACGATAAAGTTCGCAACTTTTGGTCGCTGATAGAAAAGCCCTGCCTTTACCGGAAGTATGTGCACGTGACGTCACGAGTTGCAGGGCTTTTAATGGGAGCCCCCAACAGTAAAAGCAATTTGGACCGAGAAAGCGACAACTTCCCCATTCATTTGAGCGAGGATGAAAGATTTGTGAATTAGGATATTGATAGTGAAGGACTATAAAAAAAAAGAAAAGAAAAAATAGAAAAAAAGCGATGGCTCCGGGCGGCGGCAGTGTGAGCGTTTCAGATGTAATTAGACACATTTACTAGGATAATTCTGGAAGATCCCTTATCTGCTTATTGTTTTAATAGTGTTTTAGTGCAGTGGTCCCCAAAATTTTTGTATCCGCGGACCGGTCAACGCTTAATAATTTTTTTTCTGTCATGAAAAAGGGACGTTTTTGTCATGAAAAAGGGAGGTTTTTGTGGTTGGTGCACTAATTGTAAGTGTATATTGTGTTTTTTATGTTGATTTAATAAAAAAAAAAAAATAATATATATATATATATATATATATATATATATATATATTAAGTGTACCCCGCCTTCCGCCCGATTGTAGCTGAGATAGGCGCCAGCGCCCCCGCGACCCCGAAAGGGAATAAGCGGTAGAAAATGGATGGATGGATGGATGGATATATATATATATATATATATATACATATATATATATATATGTATATATATATATATACATATATATATGTATACATATATATATATACATATATATATATATATATATATATATATATATATATATATATATATATATATATATTATTTTTTGTATTTTTATTTTTGTTAATAAAAATAATAGAACAATTATTCTGCTGCCCGGTGGTTGGGGACCACTGTATTAGTGAGATTTTAAAGATTGTAAAGGCATACCTCGAGGTCGGATGGCTGCGGTGAACACCCAGTGTCTCAGAGAGAAGCCTAGGAGCCAAGCTCATAGCTTTCTTTTTTGACAGCTGCTGCAGGATGACGAATAATCCAATGATGTCTCCGGTAAGATACATCACAAAAACATGCTGGTTGACGTAGAGAATCATGTTCGCTTGACCGCTCTGTGTTAAAGTTTCACAACAAACAAAGAAACACCGGCTGTGTCTTTCCACCAACAGCATTCTTTATAGTCTCCATTATTAAATTAACAAATTGCAAAAGATTCAGCAACACAGATGTCCAAAATACTGTGTAATTATGCCATTAGAGCAGACGACTTTTAACCGTAACTGGTGCTGAGCTAATATTTCCTGACAGTCAGTGACGTCACGCGTACTCGTCATCATTCTGCGATGTTTTCAGCAAGAAACTCGCCGGAAATTTAAAATTGCAATTTAGTAAACTAAAAAGGCCGTATTGGCATGTGTTGCAATGTTAATATTTCATCATTGATATATAAACTATCAGACTGTGTGGTCGATTGTAGTGGGTTTCAGTAGGCCTTTAATATGAAAGTTTAATGTTAGTGCGGCCCGCGAGTTTGATATGAATGGCGCTTGACAGCGTTGTGTTATTTGGGTCCAAAATGGCTCTTTCAACGTTCTGGGTTGCCTACCCCTGCGTTAGTGGGAAAGTGGAAAATGGGTGAAAGCGACAGAAACGTTGCCATGGAGATGAGGGTTTTCTTACGTACCTGTCCTTCAGTAATAACAGTCCCCGATAACCTGGACCAATTTAAACTGTTATTATTTTTTTAATTGTTTAATTTGCATTGCCTCACACGATGAACATTACATATATTTATATGTCGCCGGATAACACTCCGGGAGCCGTCACTTTTTTGCGCTCGCTATCCGGTACTTTCCGTGTTGCCGTCGGGAGGAAAAGTAGAACGACACACATTGCGTAAATTACATTATTCTCTGTGCGCCGGCTAAATACAAATATATTCCACAACCCCAAACATGCCTTTTTCAAAGCCTGCCGTGAGAGAAAGGTTTGTGATGAGCAAAGAAAGAAAACTGGGAGTTGCAATATTTCTTTGTTGAGCATAGGGCCACCCCGACATGTCTTATTTGCACAGAGAAAGTTGCGGTGCACAAGGGATACAATTTGAAACGTCATTATACAACTAGACATGCTGAGGAGTATGCATCATTTTTTTTAAGAAATATTTTCCCGCGGCCCAGCCTCACCCAGACTCTGCATCCAGTGGCCCCCAGGTAAATTGAGTTTGAGACCCCTGATATAAAGGATCTTTGACTGGATTTTTTTTGTTTACCTTACCCCAATAAACATCTGTTGAGTATTTTAACATAAAAGTGTTTGATTGTGAGGCATTAAAAAGCCACAAAATGCATTAGGTCCATCAGACCCACATACGCTGGCTGAGTATTAAAATTATGAACGTTGCACGGAAAATTTCTCGTCCAGTTTTCTGCATTCCACAGGGATTATTATTGTGTGTGTCTGCACCTGCGGTTCCCACACAAGGTTGCAACATTGTTTGTCAACACTGTCTGCTCTCATTTTCTCGCACATTTGACCCTCTGTTGTTTCTGTGTACCTACTCTCTGTTCTCCTCCTGTCTAGGCCTGCTGTGTGTGTGTGTGTGTGTGTGTGTGTGTGTGTGTGTGTGTGTGTGTGTGTGGTACACAAAACATCAATTTCCACACTTAAAAGAAATGTGTAGGTGGGGTGTGTGGTGTGTGGTCATTAAATATGTATTCTCATACATGTTCTTCATAGAAAATGAGCCAATGTCAATGAGTCTCAGTTTGCAAAAATAATTAATTGTGTTGTTTTTTCTTTGAATAAAATATGAAAACGGGTCCCACAGACCCGAACACCACACAAGGGTCAAATAACACCAGCTGGTGAATATTAAGTGCAAAGCAGTATTCTGGCAATGAAAGGTGGTCCATGCTTTAATAATATTATCACGTTGCGTTTCTTTAGATACAGCGTAAGTCTTAACAATCACATATATGTTAAAGTGTAAAAAGAAGTCAAGCACTGTGGAAAACCCGCCCCGAATTAAACAGAGTAATTAGGATACTGCTGTTTTTCAGGACCTACGTAAAAAATAAAAAGCAACAAAAATACACCATCGGTCAAAGATCCTCTATAGAGCAGCCTGCTGTTTTATAAGGATCCAATTGCAAATATGCTGGTCAAATATCATCTATATAAGATGAATGCTATACTGTTTTTAGGGTCCAAATGTAAAAAACAAACAAAAAGACAATTAGTATAGTATGAGTATAGTACTTTTTTGAAGACCTACTGTAACAAAAAAATAAAATAAAATAACAACGCCACTCAACCATCCTCCTCACGATTGGAACAGCTTTCAGATTCTAAGGACCTATTGTGATTATGCCACTCAAAGATCCTCTAAATGACCGGAGTGTTCTGCGGTTTTTGAGGACCTCCTGAAAAATATCACAAATAAACGGCAGTCAGAGATCCTCTATATCAGGGGTAGGGAACCTATGGCTCTAGAACCAGATGTGGCTCTTTTGATGACTGATAAATGATAGATAAATAAATGACTCAGATAAATCATAGCTGACATTGCTTATCCCGGTAAGTAATGAATAATTCCGCTGGTAATCACTATGTTAAAAATAACTTTCAAAATATAAAATATTCTCATGCATTTTAATCCATCCCTCTGTTTTCTACCGCACCTGTTCAAGAAATAACAATGTTATTAAAAATATTTTGAGACTTATTATACTCTAAAAATGTTGGTCTCACTTAAAAAATGCACGCATTTAGTTGTATTCCGTGTTAAAAAAAATATTATATGGCTCTCACGGAAATACATTTTAAAATATTTGGTTTTCATGGCTCTCTCAGCCAAAAATGTTCCCGACCCCAGCTCCATATGATAGGATCAACTTTCTGTTTTTTAAGGACCTTCGGCGAAAATACTACACAAAGATCCTCTATCTGACAAGAGTGCACTGCTGTTTGTAAGGACCAACTACAAAAACAAAAACAAAAAAACACTAGTCAAAGATCCTCTATATCAGGGGTCCCCAAACTACGGCAAGCCGGAAGTCCCAAGTTTAAATAAATAAAAAAATACATTTTATTATTATTTTTTTCTATCTGTCCTTTGTAATCCATTTTCTACCGCTTGTTACTCTCTGTGCCTCCTAGCCACTCAGGCGAATCATATTGTGAGTTCAAAAGTTTGTGGACCCCTGCTGTATACGATAGGAGCACCGTGCTGTGTTCAAAGCCATACTGTAAACAAACAACAAAATCCAGTCAAATATCCTCTATATCACTGATTGTATAAATTGTGATACACGTACAACTAATGGTAAGCGGGCTCCATCCAGTGGTACTGCCAAAGAATCACCTGATTAAATACTCAAACACAGTGTTACTGTTCAAACTGTGTGTAACGTAACAGTGGCCGAAAATGTGAAAAATACATAAATATACCTCTGCCTTGTTTTTAATAAATACTTAGGCTTTCTACTCTACTCTATTTTAACGGTGCTTATTATGATGGTACTTGAAGAAGAACTAAGTGTTTTGAGGTGGTACTTGAGGAAAAAAAGTTTTGAGAACCACTGATGTAATAATACCGTCTGTTGCGATCTGCTGCTCAGATCTTCACATGTTTGTTATTTCCATTTTTGTTTCATTCTCAGTCTGACCCGTTTATTTCCTGTTTTGCCCATCACTCTGGTTACTCATTAGTTCACCTGCTACACTCGTACCGCACACCTGCTTCAGCTAATCACCCTCCTTTTATAAGCCAGCCTTTTCTGTTCAGTCTTCCTCGGATCCTAATTTGCCCACGCGCAACAGTGACGACTCTCGACCTTCATCTTTGTATGTATATTCTCGCTAGCTTTTACGCTAAGCCATTTGTTTATTCCAGCTCACATGCTGAGGAATTGTTTTTCTGTTTTTGGTTTGCCTTCTCTTTACAGCAGTGTTTTTGTTCCTAGCCTTTTATTATTTAATAAATCCATTTATAACTTACCTTGTTGTGTTCATCGCTTCGACGCATCCCCGGAAGAACCAATCCGGCATTACAATGCCACACAAGCGTCACAGTAGGATCCGAGCATCAAAATGTTTTTCCGCGTCGAAACCACGGGAGGAACCCTTCGACTTGGGTTTGTGGTTGGAGCTCGTGGCTTGGGAGCAGGAAAGACTTGACTGTGGGCCTGAAGTCCCCTCCGAAGCCGTTCGCGCTGCCCCGAAGAGGCGGGGGGTCCAGTGGAGAGGTCCCCCGCACGGCAGTAAGGTTCCAGCACCACTTATTCCTCCCCATGGACACAGCAAGTTTCACCCCGTCCAGGATTCACCCGTCATTACCGGTAATCCTGCTTGTTTTTTTTCAAATCATTCCTTAAGCTGCCATGACACTTTTTCTGACACAAGCGATGACGTCAATTGGGGAACGCCCACCGGTGACGCAACACCGGCCTCTGTTGATGACATTTTTTCAGAAGATTTTTATATTGTGGACAGTAATTCTCATTCCCAACCTTTTTTGAATATCAATAACATTCATGACAAGATACAGAATTATCAGGATATTTTTTCTTATTATTCTAGTCAACCTCAGTCACCTAGTTTTTCTCCTACACCTCCTTTAAAACCTCATTCTCCGGCCAAGTCCAAGGTGTTTCCTCCCTTTTCTAAAGGAAATTCTGGACAAATTAAAGGGGAGGAGTCGGCCCGCCTCCAAGCCTCCCACCACCCTCCCTTAAGGTCAGTCCCTGACCATAGGGAACGGGTCTGGGATCCCCGTCTGGAGGAAGGGGCTATGACCTATAGCTGTGCTACGGAGGTAGCACAGATACTACCCTCTAAACCACAGCCACCATGTAGACCTCCTCCACCTGTTTTTCCCCCGGCCAAATCTCAACGGCCTTGTAGACCTCCTCCACCTGTTTTTCCCCTGGCCAAGTCTCAACGGCCTTGTAGACCTCCTCCACCTGTTTTTCCCCCGGCCAAGTCTCAACGGCCTTGTAGACCTCCTCTACCTGATTTTCCCCCGGCCAAATCTCAACGGCCTTGTAGACCTCCTCCACCTGTTTTTCCCCCGGCCAAGTCTCAACGGCCTTGTAGACCTCCTCCACCGGTGTTCGGACTCGCGAGGTCATTACCTCCAGCACGTCCTCCACCACCGGTGTTCTGCACTGCTCCCAGTCTGGTTCTCACACCAGCACATGACTCTCGCCTGGTTTTCAAGCCAGAATTAGACTCTCGCCTGGTTTTCACACCAGAAAATGTTTCTAGCCTGGTTCTCAAGCCAGCACTAGACTCCCACCTGGTTCTCACACCAGCCTCCGACCCAGAACTGGTTCTCATACCAGTTACAGACTTTAGCCTGGAGCCCACTCCAGTACCAGCTCCAGAGCTGGAGCCTACTCCAGTACCAGCTCCACGCCGCCAAGCGCCGGTACCAGCTCCACGCCGCCAAGCGCCGGTACCAGCTCCGCGCCGCCAAGCAACGCCGACGACGGGGCTGGAGCCCACACCAGCGTCGACGACGGGGCTGGAGCCCACACCAGCGTCGACGACGGGGCTGGAACCTTCACCTGTGTCGACAGGGCTGGAGCCCACTCCAGTGCCAGCTCCTCGACAAGCGCCGGTACCAGCTCCACGCCGCCAAGCACTGCCGACGAAGAAGCTGGAGCCCACACCGGCGCCGACGATGAGGCTGGAGCTCACACCAGTCACGACTCCTGCGGCTCCCAGGCCGCCTCCGACGACTCCTGCGGCTCCCAGGCCGCCTCCGACGACTCCTGCGGCTCCCAGGCCGCCTCCGACGACTCCTGCGGCTCCCAGGCCGCCTCCGACGACTCCTGCGGCTCCCAGGCCGCCTCCGACGACTCCTGCGGCTCCCAGGCCGCCTCCGACGACTCCTGCGGCTGCAGCACCCGCATCATCCTCGCCAGCTGCACTCGGGCCTGCTTTGGCTGCAGTCCCCGCACCCTCGTCTGCTGCTTCCAAGCCTGCTGGGATTTCGGTGCTGAGGCGTCGTCCACCACGTCGACCACGGGCGTGGCCTCTGCGAGGTCATCCTCCTCGCCAGACACTCCCTCCTCCATGTCGGCCACGGATGTGGCCGTGCCCGGGTCGTCCGCCTCGCCGGGCACCTCATCCTGCGAGGCGGCCACTAATGTGGCCTTTTCGAGGTCGCCCGCCAAAACTTGTTCGGCAGCAGCGTTCCACCCGCCGCCGCCACATGATGTGTCCTCGGTGGATTCGGGGACATGCGATCTGGCGACCCTCCACCGTGGCCTCCCTCCGCCCTCCCTTCGTTTGTGGACTTTCTGGTTTTGGGGAGGGGGTTCAAGTTTTTGTTTGTGTTTTTGAGACATCTGGTATCTGTCTTTTGTTGGGGGGGAATACTGTTGCGATCTGCTGCTCAGATCTTCACATGTTTGTTATTTCCATTTTTGTTTCATTCTCAGTCTGACCCGTTTATTTCCTGTTTTGCCCATCACTCTGGTTACTCATTAGTTCACCTGCTACACTCGTACCGCACACCTGCTTCAGCTAATCACCCTCCTTTTATAAGCCAGCCTTTTCTGTTCAGTCTTCCTCGGATCCTAATTTGCCCACGCGCAACAGTGACGACTCTCGACCTTCATCTTTGTATGTATATTCTCGCTAGCTTTTACGCTAAGCCATTTGTTTATTCCAGCTCACATGCTGAGGAATTGTTTTTCTGTTTTTGGTTTGCCTTCTCTTTACAGCAGTGTTTTTGTTCCTAGCCTTTTATTATTTAATAAATCCATTTATAACTTACCTTGTTGTGTTCATCGCTTCGACGCATCCCCGGAAGAACCAATCCGGCATTACAATGCCACACAAGCGTCACACCGTCTGCAAAAATACTACTGAATGATCGATCCTGTCTCCATAAAGCAGAAGCGCACTGCTTTATATGATGGGGTCTCTCTGCTCTTTTTAAGGAGCTTTTTTGCGGATACTATACACAAGTCAAAGATCCTCTCTATGACAGGAGCTCCCTGCAATTTTCAAGGACCTAGTGTAAAAACAAACACCAGTCAAATATCCTTTCAATGACAGGAGCTTTCTGTTGTTTTCAAGGACATACTGCAACAACAACAACAACGTTAATCAAACACGTGGTCTCTCTGCTGTTTTTAAGGAGCCCCTACAAAAATACTAGTCAAAAATTCTCTATTTGACACAAGCACATTGCTGCTTTAGGGGCCTTGTGCTAACTCTCGATGTAATATGCAAAATTTCTCAAGTTACTAGTTCCTACCAAGATAATACCAACAAGTACAGTTGTGTCGCGGTTTTAGTGTCATGCTATGTACATGTTTGTCATGTAAAGGGGAACTGCACTTTTTATTTTATTTTTTTATTTTGCCTATCATTCACAATCTTTATATAAAAGTAGAACCTTTGTTTTTATTTTTTGTATGCATTCTAAATTGTAAATAAATACGATCAAAAGTCAGCTTACAATGGAGCCTATGGAAATCGCTCTATTTTGCCTATAAAAGCCCATTAAAAAAAACATTCAAACACCTCCATTAAAGTGTGATATACAGTGCATTCATAATAACATTTAATATTTACATATTTTGCTCATTTTAAGCATGCATTTCAAAAACGCATCACGACATTCACTTTTTAATTTCAACTACATCACTGATTATTATTCACTGCAGACTTCATGAGAGACAACAAACATAACAAACATCACTTACTGTACAATGTCTGCTGTCACTGGGATGCAGACTGATATAATATTGCTTTTTTTTTTTTTTTTTTTTGTCCTGTCCAGCTTCTCAGGCAAATCATATAATTGATGTAGATGCCCATATTGGCTGTTCAGATTTAATTTACAAAAGAGAAGTGTAGGATACTTCTCTTGTTGCCTTATTTGAATTCGACTTTATTAAATGTATTTATATTATCATTTGGTGCAGCCGGGCCGGAGCAGGAGGGGATAGAAAGAGAAAAAAAAAAGGAAGACAGAGGGCGAAATTGTGTGGGTAAGAGGGGGATTAGACAGAGAGACAAAAACAAAAACAGCAAATAATAACAACAACAATAGAACAACATCAGCACATACAATATGTACAAATATGATCGTAAAACGAATTGGTATGTCAGACTTAGCCCTGTCTTGGTTTAACTCTTATCTTACTGATAGGATGCAGTGTGTCTCCCATAACAATGTGACCTCGGACTACGTTAAGGTAACGTGTGGAGTTCCCCAGGGTTCGGTCCTTGGCCCTGCACTCTTCAGCATCTACATGCTGCCGCTAGGTGACATCATACGCAAATACGGTATTAGCTTTCACTGTTATGCTGATGACACCCAACTCTACATGCCCCTAAAGCTGACCAACACGCCGGATTGTAGTCAGCTGGAGGCGTGTCTTAATGAAATTAAACAATGGATGTCCGCTAACTTTTTGCAACTCAACGCCAAAAAAACGGAAATGCTGATTATCGGTCCTGCTAGACACCGAACTCTATTTAATAATACAACTCTAACATTTGACAACCAAACAATTAAACAAGGCGACACGGTAAAGAATCTGGGTGTTATCTTCGACCCAACTCTCTCCTTTGAGGCACACATTAAAAGCGTTACTAAAACGGCCTTCTTTCATCTCCGTAATATCGCTAAAATTCGCTCCATTCTGTCCACTAAAGACGCTGAGATCATTATCCATGCGTTTGTTACGTCTCGCCTCGACTACTGTAACGTATTATTTTCGGGTCTCCCCATGTCTAGCATTAAAAGATTACAGTTGGTACAAAATGCGGCTGCTAGACTTTTGACAAGAACAAGAAAGTTTGATCACATTACGCCTGTACTGGCTCACCTGCACTGGCTTCCTGTGCACTTAAGATGTGACTTTAAGGTTTTACTACTTACGTATAAAATACTACACGGTCTAGCTCCATCTTATCTTGCCGATTGTATTGTACCATATGTCCCGGCAAGAAATCTGCGTTCAAAGGACTCCGGCTTATTAGTGATTCCCAAAGCCCAAAAAAAGTCTGCGGGCTATAGAGCATTTTCCGTTCGGGCTCCAGTACTCTGGAATGCCCTCCCGGTAACAGTTCGCGATGCCACCTCAGTAGAAGCATTTAAGTCTCACCTTAAAACTCATTTGTATACTCTAGCCTTTAAATAGACTCCCTTTTTAGACCAGTTGATCTGCCGTTTCTTTTCTTTTTCTTCTATGTCCCACTCTCCCGTGTGGAGGGGGTCCGGTCCGATCCGGTGGCCATGTACTGCTCGCCTGTGTATCGGCTGGGGACATCTCTGCGCTGCTGGTCCGCCTACGCTTGGGATGGTTTCCTGCTGGCTCCGCTGTGAACGGGACTCTCGCTGCTGTGTCTTGGATCCCCTTTGGACTGGACTCTCGCGACTGTGCTGTATCCATTGTGGATTGAACTTTCACAGTATCATGTTAGACCCGCTCGACATCCATTGCTTTCCTCCTCTCTAAGGTTCTCATAGTCATCATTGTCACCGACGTCCCACTGGGTCATTATTGTCACCAATGTCCCACTGGGTGTGAGTTTTCCTACCGAGGATGTCGTGGTGGTTTGTGCAGCCCTTTGAGACACTAGTGATTTAGGGCTATATAAGTAAACATTGATTGATTGATTGAAAAGTGATAGCAAGTAAGCAGTTAGCGAAATAAATAATAATATAGTAATGACAATGAGCATTTTTACACTAAAACTGGAGCAGTACAAATACCAATAGAAAAAGCGCTACTGATCATGAACAAAACCAATAGTTTACCTCTATTATCAACAATACAGTTGTTCAAATGCAACAATACGTATACATAATGATAGCTAGAAAGATAATCAATTAAAAATAAATAAATAAATAAAAAAAAAAAGGAATACCGAAAGATGAAAGGGAAGAGAGAGAGGCAACCTATATTAATCTTGTAGATTGTTGTAGTAACAATGGGTTAAGCTTTGTCAATATGCCATGTGTTACCCAGTTTACCCTAGGGCAACAATATTAATATATGTTTGATGAAACTGATATAATATTGCTATTAAAAAGTAAATGTGTTTCTGTCAGGGGGGGTTCATCCGTGGAACAGCTTGGATGATTCCTTAAAATGTTCCAGTTCCATTCACACATTTAAAAAAACACTTTAAGACCAATGTCTTGGAAAAATATATCACTCTTGAATCAACAAAGTAGTTAATACAATGATCAATGTTAACTACAAACTAAAATTGGGATATAAATAGAAATGGAAGTATAATTGTTTGTATATCGTATATAATTGGTTCAAAGGTTTAACTAACACGTGTAAAAGTATATTTCACATGTCTTTACTGTGTATGTAATTGAGTGTTTATGTTGTGTACAAGGTGTATTTATAATATGCTTCGCAAAGGAAATTTCATAATTTTTGGAAGCTCATCTTGTATTTGACATTGTTTATAGAGTTAGGCGCAATAAGTGTTCAACATCAGCCTAAACCCTTTCGGTCTGCAACATTTTCAATTTATGAATGTATAACTGTTTGTTTATGTACAACTGTTTGTTTATTTCGTTGACCACTGCCCGACGAAATAATAAGATAACTAACTAACCAACAAACCAACTAACTAACTAACTAACTAACTAACCAACTAACTAACTAACTAACTAACTAACCAACTAACTATATTCCCGTTTAGATGAGGATTTACCATAATCCTCCCGAAGGAAAGGGGGGAGGGGACTTGCGCCAAGCGTCTTTTCCTGTCGTTCTCGCCAATTGTGGGTCTAAAATGGCTCTCAAAGTGTACCAACTTGTTGGATTACATCCTCATCCTTCTACTATCCAGGTGAAAGGCAATAATTATGATCCACAATTTCTCCAGATTCTCTGAACCTTTTGATGATATTATGCAGCGTAGATGTTGAAATCCCTACATTTCTCTCAATTGCACTTTGAGAAACGTTGTTCTTAAACTGTTTGACTATTTGCTCACGCAGTTGTGAACAAAGGGGTGTACCTCGCCCCATTCTTTCTTGTGAAAGACTGACCATTTTTTGGGAAGCTGTTTTTATACCCAATCATGGCACCCATCTGTTCCCAATTAGCCTGCACACCTGTGGGATGTTCCAAATAAGTGTTCGATGAGCATTCCTCAACTTTATCAGTATTTATTGCAATCTTTCTCAAGTTCTTTGTCATGTGTTGCTGGCATCAAATTCTAAAGTTAATGATTATTGGCAAAAAAAAATGTTTATCAGTTTGAACATCAAATATGTTGTCTTTGTAGCATATTTAACTGAATATGGGTTGAAATTTATTTGCAAATCATTATATTCCGTTTATATTTACATCTAACACAATTTCCCAACTCATAAGGAAACGGGGTTTGTAAATGGAGTATTGTTGGCATTTTTTGGATGGTTATTGTGGAAGTCGTTCCCTACCCGTTCCACGGTTACCGCGGCGTTTCAACAGAGTTTTAATGTTCATCTAATTCAAATCAACAATATTTTCAGACGTTTTTTTTTCCCTCCCATCTCTTCCACCATCTCTCCTCCGCTGGCCGCTTTTTGTTGAAGACAACAGATAATTAGACCACCACGTACCACCTGTGAAATCTAATCACCTGCCGTTCAGCACATGCCCCGCCCCTAGCCGATGGTGCTCCGCCCTCAACACCATTGACGGAGGCGGTGACCTTTGTTCCTGCAGGCGCGCTGATCACACTCTCCCTCCACAGTTATTAATTTGGTTTACTCCCATTGGCTCCGCTGTAAGCTGACTTTTATTTACGTTTATTTACAAGTTAAAATGCATAAAAGAATAATAATAATACATCCGTTGTCATGTCGTTGTCAGAGTTAGTTTGTGACGAACTCCAAGATACAGAGACGGAGACAGGCATTGAACAGGAAAACGTAATTTAATTAAAATATTAGAACAAGAACAAACCAAAGGGGTATAACCAAAAGCGCACACGAGGCGGATAACAAACTAAGGGAGCTAACATGGGAGCTAGAAAATAAAAGGAGCTTAACATGGAAGCTAGCAAAAACAGAAAGTGTCTAGCGTGGAAGCTAGCGGGTAGCGAGCAAGAAAACAGAAGTCGTAATGTGTAGTACAAAAACAAACTGGAAGCAGGGAACAAAGAACAGTTCGCTACAAACATCTAACGCAGTGGTCCCCAACCATTTTGTATCCGCGGACCGGTCAACGCTTAACAATTTGTCCCGCGGCCCGGGACAAATTTTATTTATTTATTTATTTTTTTTTTTCTTTGTCATGAAAAAGGGAAGTTTTTGTCATGAAAAAGGGAGGTTTTTGTGGTTGGTGCGCTAATTGTAAGTGTATATTGTGTTTTTTATGTTGATTTAATTAAAAAAAAAATATATATATATATATATATATTTTTTTTTTTTTTTATTTTTTTTTTTTTAAATAAAAATGAATTAAAAATTATTCTGCGACCCGGTACCAATCGGGCCCGGCCCGGTGGTTGGGGACCACTGATCTAACGGATATAGCTTACCGCTACGCTGCAAATACAAGACACCGCACGACACGACAGGAACGACAAGAGCGACATCGACAAGACAATAATCCAGCAACTGCCTGGAGGACAAAAACAGAATCAGGCTGATCGACACCAGGTGTGGCCAGGTTCCAATCACCTACATCTGAGGGGAAAACAGCACACAGGGGAAAAAAACAGGAAACAGACAAAATAAGAGCGCTGACACGAACTAAAAACCGGAAATACTAAACACACACAGAGGAAAAACTAAAACACAAACAAACTGTCAGTGGCAAGCCTGACAGTTTTTTTTTCAATGAGTGTGAACAATAGGCAAAATTGTGCCAAAAAGTGCAGATTTCCTATAACATGAAGATATTGTCTAAAACTGAAACATACTTCTAATATTGCCACAATAAAAGCCTGATCAATTGCTAACATGTTCAATTAGAGGCGGAAAACTGATCCAGACTCTCCCATTTACGTTTGTACTCCTTTTTTAATAAAGTAAAATGACAAGCGGTAGAAAATGGATGGACGTCACTCCTCATGTTCAAATAATTCATAGTTGAATGATATATTTAATCAGCTCATTAACATTTAAGCTACAGACACGCAAGATGGCGGGTTGCCAGGAGAGTTTACTAAAAGTAATATGGCGCATTCAATACTTACCTTATAGGACACAAGGCACAAATATCAGACTCATTCAAAGTGTGTCATTATCTCGGCACGCCGGCGCCCGTCACTCAGTGGGGTTGGCGACTGCGGCCCATCGACAGGCGTCTAAGTCAATGGCTGACAAAGCTCAAGGCACCAGGCTGTAATTGGAAGCGCTGGCCTAATCCTCACATCAAGACGACTGGGGGGCTCATTGACAAACAGAGCGGGTGGCCGTCCCACCATGCAGCCTTATTAGCAAAGCAGGACGCTGTCATCGCCAAGTAAAAAGAAGAAAAAAAAACTTAGTCACGGTCAAAGAATACATCGAATAAAATAGAAAATAATGAACAGTTTTGTATGAGCGCCAGAGGGTGTTTTCGCTATTGTCATTTTTTAAGTGCACAATGACAGAAGAGTACACAGTAGCCTATACATATTAAAATGTGAGGCTGCACTCTTGTCACTCTTTGTAAATATCAGGGTTAACTCCTGTGATGAATCACAAAAAATATAGCATTAAAGGCCTACTGAAATGAGATTTTCTTATTTAAACAGGGATAGCAGGTCCATTCTATGTGTCATACTTGATCATTTCGCGATATTGCCATATTTTTGCTGAAAGGATTTAGTAGAGAACATCGACGATAAAGTTCGTAACATTTGGTCGCTAATAAAAACACCTTGACTGTACCGATAGTTGCGGACAACGTGCGCGGGACGTCACGGGTTGTAGGGCTCCTCACATCCTCACATTGTTTATAATCATAGCCACCAGCAGCAAGAACGATTTGGACCAAGAAAGCGACGATTTCCTCATTAATTTGAGCGAGTATAAATGGGTTGTACTTGTATAGCACTTTTCTACCTTCAAGGTACTCAAAGCGCTTTGACACTACTTCCACATTTACCCAGTCACACAAATATTCACACACTGATGGAGGGAGCTGCCATGCAAGGCGCTAACCAGCACCCATCAGGAGCAAGGGTGAAGTGTCTTGCTCAGGACACAAAGGACGTGACGAGGATGGTACCAGGTGGGGATTGAACCAGAGACCCTCGGGTTGCGCACGGCCACTCTTTCACTGCGCCACGCCGGATGAAAGATTTGTGGATGAGGAAAGTTAGAGTGAAGCATTAGGAAAAAAAAAAAAAGGCAACAGCAGTGGGAGCGATTCAGATGTTATTAGACACATCTACTAGGATAATTCTGGAAAATACCTTATCTGCTTATTGTGTTAATAGTATTTTAGTGAGATCATAAAGTTATACCTGAAAATCGGAGGGCTGGGGTTACCGCCAGTGTCTCTGAGAGAAGCCAATGGATGAGCCAAGATCACAGCTACTGCGGAAGGACGCTAACTCTGCTCTGCTCAAGTCTTTGGTAAGAGCCGACTTAATATCACAATTTTCTCATCCAAAAACTTGCTGGTTGACATGTGGTAGTGAAACATGTCCGCTAAAGCTTCACAACAAATAAAGTAACACCAGCTGTGTTTCGGTTGCTAAAGGCACCTGCGGTCCACCGCTTTTCACCAACAGCATTCTTCTTTATAATCTCCATTATTAATTGAACAAATTGCAAAAGATTCAGCAACACAGACGTCCAGAATACTGTGTAATTATGCGATAAAAACGGAATACATTTAGTTGTGAATGGTGCTGGGAGAACATGTCCGCTCCAACCAATAACGTCACAAGCACGCGTCAACATACGCGTCATCATTCCACGACGTTTTCAACAGGATACGTCGCGGGAAATTTAAAATTGCAATTTAGTAAACTAAAAAGGCCGTATTAGCATGTGTTGCAATGTTAATATTTCATCATTGATATATAAACTATCAGACTGCGTGGTCGGTAGTAGTGGGTTTCAGTAGGCCTTTAACCATGCAACGGATTTTGACCGCACAAGCTCTTTGTCACACTGTCATATAGTCTGTGATCAGATCATTGCACACCTACGTCTGTACAAAAATGAGGGAGGAGACCCCGGCCTGCTATGCCGGCAGGCAGATTTCACTCCAAAAATACGGAACCTTGGATACAATTGTTACCAGGTTTTGCGCAAATAAATGACCTGCATTCAAGAAAAATGTTTAAAAAACGTTCCTGGGTGACATTCGGACGGTAAAATTGCATCTGGGGACGGCGTGGCGAAGTTGGAAGAGTGGCCGTGCCAGCAACCTGAGGGTTCCTGGTTCGATCCCCACCTTCTACCAACCTCGTCACGCGTGTTGTGTCCTTGGCAGCTCCCGCCATCAGTGTGTGAATGGGTGAATGTGGAAATAGTGTCAAAGCGCTTTGAGTACCTCGTAGGCAGAAAAGCGCTATACAAGTATAACCTATTTACCATTTGTGTACAAATATTGGCGTCTTTTCTTAAGCTAATTTCAATTATGCAACTAAATAATCACATGTGATTAATCCAGATTATAACAATTAATCTGATTAAACAGATAAATCATTTGACAGCCATGATGCATATATATAGTAAATTAATACAAACAAATCATACCATGGCTCCTCGATATTTCGGGTTTGGCTGCGGCTTATATTTAGTCAAAAATATGTGTGTATTAAACAACAATTTACATATTTTTTACTTTAATTACCGTACCAACTTTATTTATAAAGTATTTTAAAAACACCCACAGTTGAAAAACATAGGGCCGTGTCACGGCCTGTCTCACTTGAATTGAATTAACGTGGACCCCGACTTAAACAAGTTGAAAAACTTATTCAGGTGTTACCATTTAGTGGTCAATTGTACGGAATATGTACTGAACTGTGCAATCTACTAATAAAAGTATCAATCAATCAATCAAAAACTTAATTTTGAGTTTCTTAATGATTTTTTGAGTGTAGTTTTAGTTCCTGTCTTGCGCTCCTATTTTGCGGTTTTTCAGTCCCTGTTTTCCCCTTTCCGGCAGCAGCTTTACGCCTGCCTTCGAGCACTTTTCCCCCTCACCTGTTTTCTGTTTGTAATTAGCGCTATTTAACTTGAGCTTGCGACGCTATTGGTTTGCCGGGACATAATTCACGATTCAATGGTGACTGTTGAGGAGCCTTTCGATGCTGAGCTCTAGTACGCACGTACTTTGTGGACGCCGTCTGCTTAACCTCTCTAGTAAGTGTTTTTGCTGTGTTCCAGCATTTTGGTTTTGTTTCCCTAAAAGTCTGTCCGTTCAGAGAACTTCCCTGTTGCTTTCGCTTTTTGTTTTGTTTGTTTAATCACAATACGAAGGTCCTGCAGTCCTGGGTTCAAATCCAGGCTCTGGATCTTTCTGTGTGGAGTTAGCATGTTCTCCCCGTGAATGCGTGGGTTCCCTCCGGGTACTCCGGCTTCCTCCCACTTCCAAAGACATGCACCTGGGGATAAGTTGATTGGCAACACTAAAATTGGCCCTAGTGTGTGAATGTGAGTGTGAATGTTGTCTGTCTATCTGTGTTGGCCCTGCGATGAGGTGGCGACTTGTCCAGGGTGTACCCCGCCTTCCGCCCGATTGTAGCTGAGATAGGCGCCAGCGCCCCCCGCGACCCCGAACGGGAATAAGCGGCAGAAAATGGATGGATGTTTAATCAATAAATCCCCTTACATTGCATAACCAAAACAAAGTGCAATGATTTTTAAAATCACTACAAACTCAGTCGTCTTCTACAAAGCAGCGCTTGACAGGCTGTACTGTTTATGTTATTTATGTCTATATTGCAGTACAGTATATGTCTTATTTGTCATTATGGTGACTATATCCGGTTAAACTAGGGATGTGCAGATTGAATGAAAAAGTACATGATCGCCATTGCCATTTAATGACGATAACAATTGGCGATCCCCTATGGCTGACACTGTATTTATCTTTAGTTCCCCGGCTGACAAGTAGCTAGCAGTTAAATATGTGTCTCCATACACAGTGCGAAGCCGCTCCCCTAACTTAATAATAATCACCTTCAATAGGGCAAATAAACTGCACTTCTTACGATTGAAAGCACCATTATCATGTTGTATTCTCACTTAGCTAACCACTCCAGAATATTTTGGTTTTGTTTAAGAAAAAAAAAAACAAAAGCCAAAAAATTGAATATAAAGTGGCCTGAAAATAATCACATAACCCAGGTGAGTCAAACATATGGCCCGAGGGCCGGATCAGGCCCGCAAACAGGTTTTTTGAAATTTTTGAATGAAAGAAACTGCTGTTCTCAATGTGTCCACTGGATGTCACAATAGCAATTCTTTGTATCGTTGTAGATGATGCTACATATGTACGAAATACACCACATGATGCTAGTACATCAGTCAAGGAAAATGATTAAACTACATAAATGACATCCTGTAATTGGATTTTGACATCATTTTTTTATCTTGATAGATTTAAACTGATCACCAATGAGTTGACTGATGAACATTATCACATAATTTATTCGGAAAATATAAATAACCACAAATAAAGCTACTATCAACCGCAACATGTAAGTGTAAAAAAACCCCCAACAACATTACAGTTTGTACAATTTCAGAATGTGCTTGTCCTATTTTTAAACAAAGAAAACTATCTGAAGTTGTCTTTATTTTTAAGTTATCGTGCCATGATTTTACCAGTCCGGCCCACTTGGGAGTACATTTTTCTCCATGTGGCCCCCGATCTAAAATGAGTTTGACACCCCTGACATAACCTGTCATTATTTATTAAGATACGATTATAAACCTCCAAGTTTTCTTTTTCTTCAAAGTGTATAGTAGAGTCGCGTGTACGTATCATCAATGGGTAATATCAATCATAACAATACAGAATTATTATAAACATATTTCTATTTGTGTATATCCTTTCGGTTGAGCCTCCCCATGTCTTTATAACCCAGTGACACCCCTGTTTCTAACTTTAACGGCAGGTCCTTGAATGCACCACAGTTATGGGCAAAGGCAACTTGAACATGCATTTCTCCTATGCTGCCACAGATACATTTTCTTAAAGTTTTACCTTTCTACTATCATCTAATCCTTTTTTCCAAAATGTTGGTCTTTTGTTCATTTTCAAAGATGATTTTTGATGACATTATGACGAGTTAAGTGTTCCAAGTTTGGTTCGTCACTACCCAGGTGGATTTGATTGATTGATTGATTGAAACTTTTATTAGTAGATTGCACTGTACAGTACATATTCCGTACAATTGACCACTAAATGGTAACACCCGAAAGAGTTTTTCATCTTGTTTAGGTCGGGGTCCACGTTAATCAATTCATGGTAATTTATGGGGGGGAGAAAAAAAATAATAGAATAAAATAAAATAAAATAAAATAAAAAAATCGGTCTAAGCCTGGGCCTCTGGAGAAGGGGTCCAGACTGAGGCCAAGAGAAAAAACAACAACTCACAGCCATAGTACACATCAAGGGAAACATCAAACATCAAAGAAAACAAAGGACATGAAAGACATTAACGCAGCAGAGCTGATACAACCAGCCACTACTACATACAGCTATGAATAAAAAGTAAAAGAAACATATCTCTGCTGGGGTGGACACAACATGGCCAGAGACAGGAGCAGACCCAACAAAGCAACCAAGAGAGCCGACTCCACTCTCGGCCGCCAACCAACTCTCGGCCAGTGTCCAGTCCGCATGGATGAGCGAGGATACGGCCAAGAAGACTGAGATGTCCGATACCTGCTCACCCAGCCAAGACACCGTGAAGCTTGTCCGTCCCGACGCTCAGTGCCAGCTCCACAGCCCAGTTTCTTCATCCGCATCTCCTCCAGTCTCCATGGCCAAAAGGCTCCGGGAGGCAGATCCAGAAGTCCACAAAAAGCACAGCAGAGGTCACGAAAGTGCCACCCCTTGTCACACAGTCCGAAAGGGTCCCTGACCAAAAAGCAAAAAAACATATATATACCGTATTTCCTTGAATTGCCGCAGGGCATATAGTATGCACCTGCCTTGAATTACTGCTGGGTCAAACTCGCTTCCCAAAATAATTAGCGCATGCTTAGTATTACCGCCTGGTCAAACTCGTGACGTCACTCGTGAAACTTCCCATGTCATCATTTTCAAAATGTTGAAATCGCATAAAGAGAAAAAGATTTAGAGCTATTCAGTAGGATTTAAGGTCCAAGCTTACATCACACTCAAATTTTTACCACATGCCTTTGGTAAGTGCCGGATTGAGAAGAGGTTTTAAAATAATTAGCACATGCTTACTTTTACCGCATG
>NC_084612.1:7722116-7759616 GCF_033978795.1 Nerophis ophidion
ATGTAAAGCGCTTTGAGTCACTAGAGAAAAAGCGCTATATAATTATAATTCACTTCACTTCACTAGTTTATTTTCATTAATTTGTTTTTAAATGGTTTTAAATAAATATTTGAGTTTCGTACACTGACTATGGGGCTAAAAAAGCACATTTAAAAGCATGTTTTGGCGTGCATGGTGGATATTTAGGTTGGTGTGCTTACTGTGGTTTCACAGTGGCATAGAAAAAGTGAGGTTTTTGTCATGAAAAAGGGAGTTCTTTTTGGGTTGGTTGATTTAATAAAATAAATAAATAAACAAATAAAATAAAACAATTAAAAAAGAAAAAAAGAAAACAAATTATTCTGCGGCCCGGTGGTTGGGGACCACTGCTCTAAATGACAGGAATCCTCTGCTCTTTTTAAGGACCAACTGAAAAAACACTATTCAAAAATCCTCTATATGTGACGCAAACGCTGCTGTTTTTAAGGGACTTACTAAAAAATAGGACGGTCAAATCCCTGTTAAGCATGACAGGAATGCGCTGTTGTTTTTGAGGACATACTGCAAATGTCTTCATCAAAGATCCTCTATCTAAAATCAGTGCTGTGCTGTTTTTAAAGGACCTGCAGAAATACTGGTTAAAAATCTTATGTACGACAGGAACCCTCTGCTGTTTCTAAGGACCAACTGACAAAACAAATTCAAAAATGCTCTTTGTGTGACACAAAAGTTGCTGTTTTTTTAGGATGGATTGCAAAAATTGCTTGTCAAAGGTCTTCCATACAATGAGTGTTCTGAATTTTTAGGGACCTACAAAAGACACTTGTCAAATGTTCAAGGCCTCTCTCTATATGAATTCTGCTATTTGTTTTCACTACTGCAAAAAATGCTCTATATGGCAGTAACTCTGCTGTTTTTAAGGACCAACTGAAAAAATACTATTGAAACATCCTCTATATGTGACAGTCAAAGATCATGTATCTCAAATCAATGTGGTGCTGTTTTTAAGGACCTGCAAAAACACTAGTTAAAAATCCTCTATACGACAGGAACCCTCAGCTATTTTTAAGGACCAACTGAAAAAACTCTATTCAAAAATCCTGTGACACATGTGACACAAACGCTGCCCTCTTTACGGACTTACCAAAAGAAAATAATAGTCAAATCCCTGTAAGGTGTGACAAGAATGCGCTGTTGTTTTTGAGGACATACTGCAAAAATCTTAGTGCTGTGCTGTTTTTAAGGACTTGTAAAAAACACTAGTTACAAATCATCTATACGACAGGAACCCTCTGCTATTTTTAAGGACGAACTGAAAAAATCCAATTAAAAATATTCTCCATGTGACACAAACACTGCTCTTTTTAAGGACTTACCAAAAGAAAAGAAAAGTAAAATCCCTGTAAGGCATGAAAGGAATGTGCTGTTGTTTTTGAGGACATACTGAAAAAATCTTAGTCAAAAATCCTCTATCTGAAATCAGTGCTGTGCTGTTTTTAAGGACCTGTAAAAAAATACTTGTTACAAATCCTCTATTTGACCGTAACACTGCTATTTTTAAAGACAAACCTAAAAAAACAAATTCAATCATGCTCTTTGTGTGACACAAAAGCTGCTGTCTTTGTAGAACTAACTGCAAAAATTGCAAGTCAAATGTCTTCTATACGACAGGATTAGTCTGTTGTTTTTAGGTGTCTACAAAGATACCTATACCCTGTTTTTAGGACAAACACTATCCAAAATCCTCTGTATGTGGCATGGATACTGCTGTTTTTAAGGACCCCCAGGAAAGACACTGGTCAAAGATCCTCTATATGAGACCAACTGACAAAACAAATTCAAAGATACTCTTTGTGTGACACAAAAGTTGCTGTTTTTTACGATGGATATCAAAAATTGCTTGTCAAAGGTCTTCCATACAATGAGTGTTCTGAATTTTTAGGGGCCTACAAAAGACACTTGTCAAAGGTTCGAGGCCTGTCTCTATATGAACTCTGCTGTTTGTTTTCACTACTGCAAAAAATGCTCTATATGGCTGTAACTCTTTTCTGTTATTAAGGACCAACTGAAAAAATACTATTCAAAAATCCTCTATATGTGACAGTCAAATATCATCTATCTCAAATCAATGTGGTGCTGTTTTTAAGGACCTGCAAAAATACTAGTTAAAAAAACTCTATATGACAGGAACCCTCTGCTATTTTTAAGGACCAACTGAAAAAACACTATTCAAAAATCCTGTGACATATGTGACACAAACGCTGCTCTTTTTAAGGACTTACCAAAAGAAAATAATAGTCAAATCCCTGTAAGGCATGACAAGAATGCGCTATTATTTTTAAGGACATACTGCACAAATCTTAGTCAAAGATCCTCTATCTGAAATCAGTGCTGTGGTGTTTTTAAGGAACTGTAAAAAACACGAGTTACAAATCATCTATACGACAGGAACCCTCTGCTATTTTTAAGGACCAACTGAAAAAATCCAATTAAAAATAGTCTCCATGTGACACAAACACTGCTCTTTTTAAGGACTTACCAAAAGAAAATAATAGTAAAATCCCTGTAAGGCACGACAGGAATGTGCTGTTGTTTTTGACGACATACTGAAAAAATCTTAGTCAAAGATCCTCTATCTGAAATCAGTGCTGTGCTGTTTTTAAGGACCTGTAAAAAAATACTAGTTACAAATCCTCTATTTGACCGTAACACTGCTATTTTTAAAGACAAACCTAAAAAAAACTATTTCAAACATGCTCTTTGTGTGACACAAAAGCTGCTGTCTTTGTAGAACTAACTGCAAAAATTGCAAGTCAAATGTCTTCTATACGACAGGATTAGTCTGTTGTTTTTAGGTGTCTACAAAGATACCTATACCCTGTTTTTAGGACAAACACTATCCAAAATCCTCTGTATGTGGCATGGATACTGCTGTTTTTAAGGACCCCCAGGAAAGACACTGGTCAAAGATCCTCTATATGAGACCAACTGACAAAACAAATTCAAAGATACTCTTTGTGTGACACAAAAGTTGCTGTTTTTTACGATGGATATCAAAAATTGCTTGTCAAAGGTCTTCCATACAATGAGTGTTCTGAATTTTTAGGGGCCTACAAAAGACACTTGTCAAAGGTTCGAGGCCTGTCTCTATATGAACTCTGCTGTTTGTTTTTTCACTACTGCAAAAAATGCTCTATATGGCTGTAACTCTTTTCAGTTATTAAGGACCAACTGAAAAAATACTATTCAAAAATCCTCTATATGTGACAGTCAAATATCATCTATCTCAAATCAATGTGGTGCTGTTTTTAAGGACCTGCAAAAATACTAGTTAAAAAACCTTTATATGACAGGAACCCTCTGCTATTTTTAAGGACCAACTGAAAAAACACTATTCAAAAATCCTGTGACATATGTGACACAAACGCTGCTCTTTTTAAGGACTTACCAAAAGAAAATAATAGTCAAATCCCTGTAAGGCATGACAAGAATGCGCTATTATTTTTAAGGACATACTGCACAAATCTTAGTCAAAGATCCTCTATCTGAAATCAGTGCTGTGCTGATTTGAAGGACCTGTAAAAAACACTAGTTACAAATCATCTATACGACACGAAGCCTCTGCTATTTTTAAGGACGAACTGAAAAAATCCAATTAAAAATATTCTCCATGTGACACAAACACTGCTCTTTTTAAGGACTTACCAAAAGAAAAGAAAAGTAAAATCCCTGTAAGGCATGAAAGGAATGTGCTGTTGTTTTTGAGGACATACTGAAAAAATCTTAGTCAAAAATCCTCTATCTGAAATCAGTGCTGTGCTGTTTTTAAGGACCTGTAAAAAAATACTATTTACAAATCCTCTATTTGACCGTAACACTGCTATTTTTAAAGACAAAACTAAAAAAACTAATTCAAACATGCTCTTTGTGTGACACAAAAGCTGCTGTCTTTGTAGAACTAACTGCAAAAATTGCAAGTCAAATGTCTTCTACACGACAGAATTGGTCTGTTGTTTTTAGGTGTCTACAAAGATACCTATACCCTGTTTTTAAGGACAAACACTATCCAAAATCCTCTGTATGTGGCATGGATACTGCTGTTTTTAAGGACCCCCCGCAAAAACACTGGTCAAAGATCCTCTATATGAGAGGAGGGGCGTGTCATTGAAGGTGTGCTTGCTGCTGCACTGTGATGCTGCACAAGCATCTCCAAGAAGCGTGTGCATCAGCAGGCCTGCTCACTCTCCAAATATATGACTGCTGGATCCATTTAAACGACTGCTGGATCCATACACGTGCCTGCTGGATCTATATATATGACAGGAATTAAACGGCATAATCAAATTGTTTGCGCAACCATTTAGCATCTCATTCGCCGACTGGCCTGGGGGGGGGGCAAAGTGACCACTGGAGACCGTGGGTCCAGCCGCAGTAACAAAGTAGGGCAATAACTAACGGCGATTAAGGCGATATTGATGGCCTGTGACACGGGGCCGCCTCAAAGATGCCATTGGCTCAAATAGCCGCAATAATTAAGTATATGAGGGTCAGTCAATTTTATCTGCCGGTTTTATTTGGATCGATTGTTTCGTAAAAAAAAAAAAAAAAAGGCCAGGCATCGCCGAGCATTATTGGCGGGGCGGGGTGTCGACTCCGTGCTGGCGCCGTGTTGAAAGATGTTTGCAACACGTCAGCAGCACAAGATGGCTCCTTTTTAAAGGCTTACTGAAATGAGATTTTCTTATTTAAACGGGGATAGCAGGTCCATTCCATGTGTCATACTTGATCATTTCGTGATATTGCCATATTTTTGCTGAAAGGATTTAGTAGAGAACATCGATGAGGAAGTTCGCAGCTTTTGGTCGCTAATAGAAAAGCCTTGCCTTTACCCGGAAGTCGCAGACGATGACGTCACAAGGGTCAGGGCTCCTCACATTCTCACATTGTTTATAATGGGAGCCTCCAACAAAAAGAGCTATTCGGACCTAGAAAACGACAATTTCCCCATTAATTTGAGCGAGGATGAAAGATTTGTGTTTGAGGATATTGATAACTTTTGGTCGCTAATAAAAAAGCCTTGCCTTTACCGGAAGTCGCAGACGATGACGTCACAAGGGTGAGGGCTCCTCACATTCTCACATTGTTTATAATGGGAGCCTCCAACAAAAAGAGCTATTCGGACCTAGAAAACGACAATATCCCCATTAATTTGAGCGAGGATGAAAGATTTGTGTTTGAGGGTATTGATAGCGAAGGCCTAGAAAAAAATAATAAAAAATAATCAAGTAAAAAAAAAAAAAGGCGATTGCATTGGGACAGATTCAGATGTTTTTTAGACACATTTACTAGTGTTGCTAGTGTTTTAGTGAGTTTCATAGTACCTGATAATCGGAGGGGTTTGTCCACGGGTGTCTTGAGGCCAGTGTCTAAGGCAGGGGTCGGGAACCTTTTTGGCTGAGAGAGCCCTGAAAGCTTAATATTTCAAAATGTATTTCAGTGAGAGCCATATATTTTTTTAACACTGAATACAACTAAATGCGTGCATTTTTAAGTAAGACCAACATTTTTAGAGTATGATAAGTCTCTTGTTCTTTTTAATAATGTTGTTCTAAAAGTTAACCAATAATAAATATAATACTTCTTACCATTAATGCGACTTCTTGAACAGGTGCGATAGAAAACGGATGTTTGGATTAAAATGCATGAGAATGTTTCATGATTTGAACGTGCTGTTTAACACTGTGATTACCAGCGGAATTATTCATTACTTATCGTGTTAAGCAATGTCAGCTAATATGTATCTGAGAGCCAGATGCAGTCATCAAAAGAGCCAACATCTGGCTCTAGAGCCATAAGTTCCCTACCCCTGGTCTAAGGGAAGTTGACGGCAGCTGCATGGACGGCACAAGCTCAGCTGCTCTCCGGTAAGTGGCGACTTTTTACCACAATTATCTCACCGAAAACTGCTGGTTGACATTTGGTCGGGATCCATGTTCGCTTGACAGCTCTGATCCATAGTAAAGCTTCTCCTCCGGGAATTTTAAACAAGGAATCACCGTGTGTTTGTGTGGCTAAAGGCTAAAACTTCCCAACTCCATATTTCTACTTTGACTTCTCCGATATTAATTGAACAAATTGCAAAAAGATTCGGCAACACAGATGTCCAAAATACTGTGTAATTATGTGGTTAAAGCAGACGACTTTTAGCCGCGAGTGGTGCAGCGCTAATATTTCCTTACAGTCCGTGACGTCACGTGTACATGTCATTATTCCGCGACGTTTTCAACAAGAAACTCCCGGGAAATTTAAAATTGCAATTTAGTAAACTAAAAAGGCTGTATTGGCATGTGTTGCAATGTTAATATTTCATCATTGATATATAAACTATCAGACTGCGTGGTCGGTAATAGTGGGTTTCAGTAGGCCTTTAAAGAACGCATAGCTTTAATTGTTAGGGAACGTATGTTTTGATGGAAATGTAACTTAAAGGTGTTGCATACACTTGCAGTGAATTAATGCATCTATAATAAGTCGTATAAGTTTGTCTGTCGGAAGTAAAGCTTTGCAAAATGTCCTATTTTGACGCGATATCAGTCCATCCATCCATTTTCTACCGCTTATTCCCCTTTTGTGGCCGCGGGGGGCGCTGGTGCCTATCTCAGCTACAATCGGGCGGAAGGCGGCGTACACCCTGGACAAGTCGCCACCTCATTGCAGGGCCAACACAGATAGACAGACATCATTCACACTCACATTCACACACTAGGGCCAATTTAGTGTTGCCAATCAACCTATCCCCAGGTGCATGTTTTTGGAAGTGGGAGGAAGCCGGAGTACCCGGAGCGAACCCACGCAGTCACGGGGAGAACATGCAAACTCCACACAAAAAGATCCCGAGCCCGGGATTGAGCCCAGGACTACTCAGGACCTTCATATTGTGAGGCAGATATCAGTGACAGAAACAATTTTACACGATCACTGGTGTGTCCAGACTTTTTTTTTTCAGGGGTGGCACGAGTGCGGCACCTAGTTCTGCAAGGGTGGCACCCATAAAACTATCATGATCCGTGATCCGGATCATGTTTTGTTTAGTTACGTTCTGTTAGTTTTGGACTCCCTTAGTTCCTGTTTTGTGCACTTCTGGGCTTGTTTTGGTTTCCATGGGTACTTATTGGTTTCACCTGCCTCTGATTAGTGCTCTGAACGTTCACCTGCTGTTGAGCACTAATCAGAGAGCTACTTATTCACGTTTCTCGCCACAGTCGGGGTGGCTTCATTGGGTTTGCGGTATGCAACTATCACGTTGGTTTATTCCTGTTCCTGATTCCTGATCTGGATTCTGTGCTAAGCTGTCACCTAGAGGGGGGGGGGGGGGTTGCCCACATCTGAGGTCCTCTCCAAGGTTTCTCATAGTCAGCATTGTCACTGGCGTCCCACTGGATGTGAATTCTCCCTGCCCACTGGGTGTGAGTTTTCCTTGCCCTTTTGTGGGTTCCTCTGAGGATGTTGTAGTCGTAGTGATTTGTGCAGTCCTTTGAGACATTTGTGATTTGGGGCTGTATAAATAAACATTGATTGATTGATTGATTGATTGATTGATTGATTGATTGACCTTTGCTTCCTGTGCGACCGGCAGGTTTTTCCTTTGTTTGTTTCTTTCTTTATGGTATGTGTTTGTTTTATGATTAAATACTCATCCTCACCTTACGCTGTCGTTAGGAGCTGTCCGTCCTGCATTCCAGGAGAACAAACCCCAACCCGACCCGCCACACGTGACAAAAACAATCAGTCTACCGCAGGAGCAGCAGGAGCTACCATAGTAATTTACCACGGTTACCGCCACCAAGTACTGTATTTTCCGGACTATAGGGCGCACCGATGAATGGTCTATGTTTTATCTTTTTTCATATATAAGGCTTGTAGGGCGCATTAAAGGAGTCATAATAATATTTTTTTCTAAATTGAAAACCGTTCCTTGTGGTCTACATACCATGTAATGGTGGTTCTTTGGTCAAAATGTTGCCTGGATTATGTTTCAAAGATCTGACAGTCTCTTTAGGATGCGCCGTTTTGTGGGCGGTCTCATTTACGTGGCTCACCTTCGGCAGCGTCTTCTCCCCGTCATCTTTGTTGTAGCGGTGTAGCGTGCAAGGACGGGAGTGGAAGAAGTGTCAAAAGATGGAGCTAACTGTTTTAATGACATTCAGACTTTACATAAATCAATAACGGAGCAGCATCTCTTCATCCAGAAACAACAAACAGGCCGTAAATGTGTCCCGTGAAAAAACGTCCAACCGGAACTCTCTAATAACTAAAGTTCCTTGGGTGACTAATGTAAACTCACTACACCGGTATGTTTTAGCGCATTCATGTCGAGTTCACTGACAGTTATAAGTAAGAACTTTACACTACTTTATATTAGAAATGGCAACAGTGGAGGATGAATGTCCCATAACAAGAAGATAGAGGAAAAGAAGAAGCTTATTGACTACGGGGTACCCACGGACTACAAAAGCGGACTCGCGTAATTTTTCAGGACTTACGCAGATCCCAAATACAGATCAGCAGGTACCAAAAATGAAGAAAAGTGGCTTTTTCCTAATATTGCGAAACAAAACGCCAGATAATATGTCTTACCTGATACACACACCATAATAATACTCGGATGTTGAAGCACAGTACAATCCATCAAGCGGTGCAGCTTCATAGCTTACCAAAGTCGTACTAAAAAAATGTGATGGACTTTTGAGCTCCGTGTGTAATGTTTTATATTTTCAATGGAACATATAAAATGTTGGTGTTGCTTACTTGAGTCGTATTGCAGGCTAAAGGCATCTCTTATGTTTGACTGCCATCTACTGGTCACACTTATCATTTCACCATGTACCAAATAAAATTGCTTTGAGGTCGGTAAGCAAAACCAGAATTATTCCGTACATTAGGCGCACCAGGTTACAAGGCGCACTGTTGAGTTTTGAGAAGAAAAAAAAAGATTTAAGTGTGCCTTATAGTCTGGAAAATACGGTATATGTACATTAAACAATATAGCAAAATATTGAGCTATTACAGTGCATCACACAACTTGCAGCAGTTGGTGCAAAATACAAATACAGTATGTCAGATTTCCTCTTTAATAAAGTACATTTCTAAATTCATAAACCTTTTATTTAAGTTCAAGAAGATTAGGTCCTCATTCAAATCCACTTTTTACATTGCTGGCAATAGAATCATTTAAAATATCACGCAATGCGTTTTTTATGGTATTTGCACAACAAATTAATTGCCCAGATTTGGTATAACTAAAATCTCAGTGAAATTTTGTAATGTGACTTTTTTTACTTTATTACTCAAAATTATTACAATGATTTGTAATAATTCAACTTTTTTACCACCTAAAACATGTTTTTTTTGTTATTTCATGAATTTATTCTAAATTTACAAAAAATTTTGTTGGGATTTTTTGAGCTACTTCTGGAAAAAAAAAAACTAACAAAAAAAACTTTGCAGGTTAAAGGTGCATTTCCAAGGCAACATTTAGTACATCAAATTTCCTACTTAATTAGGTAAAATATTAACCTTCATAAACATTTTGATTAAATTCAAAAAGATTAGGTCCTCATTCAGATCCACTTTTGCCATTGCTGGCAGTAGAATAATTAAAAATATTACTATGCAATGTGTTTAAAGGTATATGCACAACAAATTAATCATCTGGACTGAGTGTATCGAATTTTATTTATTTAAATTCTAATGAACTATTTTTTCCCCTTCATAATAGTATGGATTAATTCCGTCAGGATTGTTCTCCTGGGATGCAATCGGACTATAATGGACACGGCTTGAAGGTAGGAACATTATTTAATTATTGAAACGCACGAAGTGAAAACACAACTTAGATAGAACTATGGACAAGAAACAAAAAAACTAAACTGTGGCATGAATAAACAAAACTTACTTGGCATTAAAACGAGCAGAATGAACTATGGCGTGAAAAATAGTGATGTTGCCAATACGATTAACTGGCAGAGCAGGCTTGAATAAAAGTCCCCTGATTAGCGACAAATGCGTGATCCAAACACATTAGACAGGTAAAACTTATCAGTCGTCATGGAAACTAAAACAAACAAGGTTTGGTTGACTGATTGAAACTTTTATTAGTAGATTGCACAGTGCAGTACATGTTTCGTACAATTGACCACTAAGTGGTAACACCCCAATAAAGTTTTTCAACTTGTTTAAGTTGGGGTCCAATTTAATCAATTTATGGTAAATTCATGGAGTCCAAAAAAAATAGCAAAAAATATCAAAACAAAATCCAGACAACAGAACATGATACATTGTGAATGTCATGCATAATGTAAAAGTTTTGGCACGTACAATCACGAGTTTACTTTGGAGAAAAATAGTATTATTAAACCATCTATATACAATTACTTTATTTTCATCTATTTTTTTTCTTTTTCTTGTAGTTATATAATTTTAGGAAAAAAATGTAGTGTGACTTTATTACTGAAAATGAACATTATTACTTTTTCTTTTTTCTTTTTTACCCCTGAATGTTTTTTTTTCTAATTTAGAATAGAATAGAATAGAGTAGAATAGAAAGTACTTTATTGATCCCAGGGGGAAATTCAGCACCACAGATCGTTCAAAATAGAAAATAATAATAATAAATAATAATATAATACATAATATACATATATATGTATATAATAAATATATATATATATACTGTATAAATATTTATATATATACAGTATATATATATATACACAGTATATATATATATACACAGTATATACATATATGTATATATATATAATATATATGAGTAATATAAATATATTCTACATAAATTCTACATTTAAGTGCAGTCAAGAAGGAATATATGCATTTTTTTTTCATGAAGTTGTTTTACATTTACCAACATTTTTGTTATGATTTTATGACCTAATTCTAAAAAAAAAAAAAAAAAAAAACTTGCACGGTTTCAAAGTCCATTTCCAAGGCAACATTTACTTAATTTGTCCATCTAATGTCATTTTTCTTAGTCCAGTCACATCCTCTTAGATCCGACGCCCGAATCTTCTGGCCAAAAGATGCACAAACACGAGAAATACATTAGGGCTGTTTTGTTTTTTTGAAATATTTCCTGCCGTCTGAGTGAAAGCTCCATTGCTTTTAATGTGACACTGGTGGTTAAAAATAAACCGGGCCATTTAGAAGCGTCTCCTTGCCTTGATTGATTAAACATTAACCTGCTGGATGTGGGATATTTCTTATTAATCACAGGTGGCAGCGACTTAACTGAGCATGAAGAAGGCATGTATGCAAACACACACACACACACACACACACACACATGCACATTAGAACGCTTGCGTGAAATTGTGTGATCATAACATGTTATTTAGTGGCTCTTTTACTCTAGCCAATGATGTTTTGACCTTGTTGTCGCACACACACACACAAACACACACACACACACACACACACACACACGGAGTAGCACAATGTGGGAATTGCAGTGACCTAATGCCTTCCTTATCTCGCATGAGATTAGACATTTCACATAGGAAACCAGTGTAGGAACAAGCCCAGACTTAAAGGAGCAAGTTTTTTTGTTTTTTTTCAATTGTATTTTCTTTTTCTTGAAAAAGGTCCCGTGATGGTGAAGGAATCCCATTTAAAAACAGCAACACAGAAACCATTACAACACAGCAAATTGTTGATTCATTATTTTAGGCCTGGTTTGTGTGTTCCCACACAGCAAAGTAGAGGAAGTGGTTACACCGCGGTGACGTCACCGGGCGGGTGGCACAAATCGGCCATCAGCAGCGTTTCTACCGAAAATGGTCGTTATTTAGACTTGTTGGCTACGTGAGGCTTCACTCGTGCTCGTTAAAAATGCCAAAATGTAAAAAAAAAAAAAAACAGCGTCAACATTTTAACGCAAAAAAGACTTGCAGCTTTATTTTTTTGTCAAATTATGATTTATTTTGTTTTCTAAAAACAGAGGAATTTTTCTCATATTAGAAAAGTGTTCCAAAAAAGAAGAGCAATTTTGTTCTCACAGTGTTCTGATTTTTTATTTATTTATTTTTATTTATTTATTTTATTTGTTTTTCGTAATTTCACGACATGGTTGTTTGAAAAATAATCCTATAAAATTATTTTTAAAAATATCATATATTAAAATATTGAAACAAATATTAAGATGTTTTGTTAAGATTTTTTTTTTTTTTTTGTAAAATTACTGCTGTACTTTTGTCTGGCTTTATTCATATGAAATTTTAACTTTTTTTCCTCCGACATTTATGATTTTATTCTAAAAAAAGCAGCACCTTTTTTCGTCACCAAACAACTTAATTCTTGCAACATTTCTCAATGTTGTAATTTAGGAGTGTGTTTTTTTTGCATGGTTACACACTTTTACTCTTCAAAAACAATATTTTCCTGATAATATTACCGATTGTGTCCACTTTTACAATCAATTTGTGCCTTCTCTTTGTATGACATTATTTCCCGGGGGGGGGACATCTCATAAGAGTACAACTTTATTCAAATAAAAAATTATGACTTTTCTCTCTTCACTTTTACCAGTTTAATATCTAAAAGAAAAAACGTTTCCCACAACTATTCTTGCCAAATTTCTTGATTTTCTTTTTTGTTTTTGGATTAGTTTTTCGCGCAATTAACAAACTGTTTTATTAACACTTTTTCTTTTAAAGTTATATATATATATATATATATATATATATATATATATATATATATATATATATATATATATATATATATATATATATGTGTATGTGTGGGAAAAATCACAAGACTACTTCATCTCTACAGAACTGTTTCATGAGGGAACCCCTCATGAAACAGTTCTGTAGAGATGAAGTAGTATATATATATATGTATATATATGTCTTGATTGGATTATCCAGAGAAAAGTGCTCGATACCGTGGTAGAGCGCAATATGTAGGTGTGGGAAAAATCACAAGACTACTTCAGAAAAATCTCCTGATGATCGAGGGAACCCCTCATGAAACAGTCTGTAGAGATGAAGTAGTCTTGTGATTTTTCCCACACCTACATACATACATACATATATATATATATATATATATATATATATATATATATATATATATATATATATATATATATATATATATATATATATATATATATATATATATATATATTATATATTTATATATTTATATATGTGGCGCAGTGGGATAGTGGCCGTGCGCAACCCGAGGGTCCCTGGTTCAAATCCCACCTAGTACCAACTTCGTCATGTCCGTTGTGTCCTGAGCAAGACACTTCACCCTTGCTCCTGATGGGTGCTGGTTGGCGCCTTGCATGGCAGCTCCCTCCATCAGTGTGTGAATGGGTAAATGTGGAAGTAGTGTCAAAGTGCTTTGAGTACCTTGAAGGTAGAAAAGCGCTATACAAGTACAACCCATTTATTTATTTATATATATATATAGTTTTTGCCTCATAACAATTCAACTTTGTTGGTAACTTTTACAATCTAATTATTTTTTCCAGTAATTATGTTAATCTTTATTCTTCAGACACAATTATTTTCTCGAAATATTAGCACTTTTTTCTTTCAAAAAAAAAAAATTATAATAATAAGAACTTTTTCTACTATTGGAATTGATTTATTTACACGTTGTCCTTATTTTTTTCCTCGTAATATCATTTTATTCCGGCCATCAATTACATTGTTTTAAGGGTAATAACTTAAAAATAAATAAATAAAATAAAAAATTTTCTTCTAAAAGTACATATTTTTTCTCGTAAATTCTACCTCATTTTTTAAATTCTGTTGTTTGCAATATGTATTCATTTATTCCTGTTATGCTCATTAAGTTGAGGCACATAGTTTTGGACATCGCCAACTACTGGCCTGGCATGCACCTTACCATATTATTTAATGAGTTTTTTTTTTTTTCTTCAAAATTGCAGTGTGGTTTTGATGCACCCAAGTAGAACCAAGCGGTTTTTAACTTCCAAGGTGTGCTGATGGACTGCTGTCAAAAGTGAAAATTTCAAAAGTGCTGGAGGGTCGTCCCCGCTCATCAGCTGTCATGGCGTGATGCGGGTGGCGTGTGGTGCACACGGGGGGCTTCAGCACACAGGTGCCCCTTCTCTCGCTCCCAGGGGGCCGGAAAATGACAAATTCAATAAAGTCAAGACACGTCTCCACATCACCTTATGGAATCAAACACACCTGACAAGGTGGCTGAAGGGGCTTCTCTCCTCGTCACTCTGCCCTCTTCATATCAAAATCTCCGTCTTGGGGCTGTGAATAAATATGCCGCCAGCGAGAATATGTGTCAGAGGTTGTGGGGACGCCGGGAAATTGGATCTGCGAGATGACATTAACAGAGAGTGTCCCCAACTGCTGTGTGTTTAAGCGCCACAAAAGCAGACGGGGCTCTGGGCCTCGGCTCTGGTTTCCAGACCTCATTCTGGCGCTGAAAGGAGCCCGTCGTAATCTTCAATCCCGTCTTTTAAAACACTGAGAAAGACGATCCGTCTCCTTTCTGCCGTCCACCAAACAAGGAAACATGTGATTCATCTTATAAAAAAAAAAAGCCCTTGAAATGTAATTTGTCGCTCTGTGTGAAGACTCGACCCGTGACACTGGCGGGGTTTCTCTCCTGATACAACCTGGAGAAGCAAAACAGGAGGCGAAACATGCCGATTGTCAAGCTGTGGTTTTTGGCGGCGATCGTAAAGTCGGAGGCGAAGATAGCGAGGCCGATTTGAGCGAGACAAACGTTGCTTTGTAGGAAGTGGCTTTGTAAAAAAAAAAAACAGGACCTTCTGAAAAAACTCTGGTCAGAGAGCTACTTGATATGATTTTTAGCTGAGAAAAAAAAACAGGCTTCGCTACACGTCTCAATACAATACTATCTGTCAGTTAGCCACAGACCCTGCTGTTTTTCAGGATCTACCGAAAAAAACCCACTATTGTTTTTTAGTTTTGTAAAAACAAAAAAATAAAAAACAAACAAACAAAAAAAAGGCTTTGCTACAAATCTTAAAATAAAGCTTCGCCTTTTATCCGACAGTCGTTTACACATGTTGCTGTTTTTCAGGATCTACTGAAAAAAAAACAACACTATTTAAATCAATAGTTTTTTAGTTTTGTAAAAAAAAAAAAAAATAGACTTTGCTACAAATCGTAAAATAAAGATTCGCCATTTATCTGACAGTCGTTTATAGATGTTGCTGTTTTTCAGGATCTACTGAAAAAAAAAACAACACTATTTAAATCAATAGTTTTTTAGTTTTTAAAAAACAAAAACAAAAAAAAACAGGCTTTGCTACAAATCTTAAAATAAAGTTTCGCCATTTATCTGACAGTCGTTTACAGATGTTGCTGTTTTTCAGGATCTACTGAAAAAAACAACACTATTTAAATCAATAGTTTTTTAGTTTTGTAAAAAAAACAAAAAAAAAACAGTCTTTGCTACAAATCTTAAAATAAATCGCTGCCCATTTATCCAAAATTATTTTAAGAGATGCTGCTGTTTTTCAGGATCTACCAAAAAAAAACAAAAAAAAACACTATTTAAATCTGTTATGTTTTTTAGTTTTATAAAAAAATCAAAATTAAAAAACAACAATAAATCAGGCTTTGCTACAATTCTTAAAATAAGCGCTGCCATTCATCCAAAAGTCGTTTTACAGATGCTGCTGTTTTTTAGGATCTACTGGGGAAAAAAACATTATTTAAATGCATTATGTTTTTTACTTTTGTAAAATATAAAAATACAAAAAACCCCAAAAAACGACAAAATCAGGCTTTGCTACAAATCTTAAATTAAAGCTGTGCCATTTACAGATGCTGCTGTTTTTCAATATCTACTGAAAAAAAACTATTTAAGTCAATTAGTTTTTTTAGTTTTGTAAAAAAAACGAAAAAAAAAGACTTTGCTACAAATCTTAAAATAAAACTTTGCCAGATGCTGCTGTTTTTCAAAATCTACTGGAAAAAATATAATTATTTAAATCCTTTTATATATTTTTAGCTTTGTAAAAATAACCTAAAAAAAACAACCAAAACAGGCTTCACTACAAATCTTAAAATAGAGGCCAGCCAATTATTCGTCAGTCAGTTTTTGACAATGCTGTTTTTAAGGACCTACTAAAAAAAAAAAAAACACTGGGTAAAGATCTTCATGTGTTTTTTAGCTTTGTAAAAAAGATAGACGTTGCTACACGGTTAAATACAAAACACTATTTTTGTCACGTCAATGGGATCATGTTTTGTTTTTGTCATGTTTGGTTTTATTTTTTGGACACTCAGTTCCTGTTCCTGCACTTCCCTGTTTGTTCTATTACCATGCCAACTCATTAGTTTTCACCTTGTCCTCATGTCATGCCCCTGTCCTCATGTCTCACACCTGTTTTCACTAATCACCACAGTGTTATTTAAGCCCGTCTGTTTCTGTTGTTCATCCTGGCAACATCACCTCCTTCACGCCCTCAATCACCTGCTGTGCATCTTGTAATTCCATGACAATGAGCCACGTCCCATTCTCGTTTTGTTCCAAGTAAGTTTTTCTCATTATTCATACCACAGTGCAAGTGTTTTGTTTCGTGTTTATAGTTTATAGCCTTTGTGCTAGTCTTTTGTTTCATAGCCCAGTTTTTGTACTTCCGCCCTCGAGCGCACCATTTGTTTATTCCTTTTATGAGTAAAATAAAAGATGTACCTTCATTCACGCCTTGCTCGTGCCAACTTCTCTTTGCCTCGGAAAAACAAGCCCGCTTGGAAAAAAAAAAGGCTTCGCTACATGTCTTAAAATAATGCTCCGCCAACAATCCGCCAGTCGGATACAGAAACTGCTGTGTTTAAGAACCTTGTAAAACAAACACTAAGTAAAGATCTATTAAATGTTTTTTAGCTTTTGCAAGGAAAAAAAGGTTTCGCTACACCTCTTAAAATAATGCTCCGCAAACAATCCGCCAGTCAGCTACAGACACTGCTGTTTTTTAAGGACCTTCTAAAACAAACACTAGGTAAAGATCTATAAAACGTTTTTCAGCTTGGGCAAGTAAAAAAAAAAAAGTTTTCGCTACACGTCTTAAAAAAATGCTCCACCAACAATCCGCCAGTCAGCTACAGACACTGCTGTTTTTAAGGACCTTCTAAAACAGGGGCGCTCACACTTTTTCTGCAGGTGAGCTACTTTTCAATTGACCAAGTCGAGGAGATCTACCTCATTCCTATTTATAATTCATATTTATTTATTTATGAAAGAGACATTTTTGTTAACAAGTTAATGGTGTTTAATGATAATACAAGCATGTTTAACACACATAGATTCCTTTCTTTCATGAAAACAAGAATATAAGTTGGTGTATTTGATTCTGATGACTTGCATTGATTGGAATCAGACAGTGGTGCTGATAACGTCCGCATTTTCAAATGGAGGAGAAAAAAAGTCCTCCTTTCTGTCCAATACCACATGAAAGTGGTTGGATTTGGCATCTCATTTGTCCAACTTGCATACTCGTTTTCAAGCACTTTGTTATGAGAGTAGCATATATGTGTGGCCCTTTAATGTCTGGCAGCAGGTGGGTGACGTCAGTGAGTGTGCGGGTGGGCAAGCAAGTGAGAAAGCGGTCGGAGAAATACATTGGCATCAAACTCCGTAGCTTGGTAGCTTGTGCACGCTAGCTGTCTGAGACTCTTATTTTGTTAGCACAGGCAGGATGAAACAGGTCTTTTATGGTGAAGACAGGAACTGTGCAGTCGGTCTTTAGAGTTTTGACAGTAGGTACGGAGTCTCTAGAAATAAAATGTGTTTCTCTGCGTCCGCCCTGTTAGTGTTTTTTTTCTTAAATATGAGCTCGCAGCAGCCAGCGTCATCTCACAAGATCCTCGGGTGCCGAGAATGTCAAACAACTGACGAAAGTGAAGTCTTGGTATGATTGATGATTGCTCATTTTTATGTATATTTTTTAATGCCTGGCTTGAGATCGACTGACACACCCTCCGAAATCGACCAGTCGATCGCGATCGACGTAATGGGCACCCCTGTTCTAAAACAAACACTAGGTAAAGATCTATTAAATGTTTTTTTTAGTTTTGGGAAAAAAGGCTTCGCTACACGTCTTGAAATAATGCCCCGCTAAAAATCCGCCAGTCAACTACAGACACTGCTGTTTTTAAGGACTTTCTAAATCAAACACTAGGTAAAGATCTTTCATCCATCCATCCATTTTCTACCGCTTATTCCCTTTCGGGGTCGCGGGGGGCGCTGGCGCCTATCTCAGCTACAATCGGGCGGAAGGCGGGGTACACCCTGGACAAGTCGCCACCTCATCGCAGGGCCAACACAGATAGACAGACAACATTCACACTCACATTCACACACTAGGGCCAATTTAGTGTTGCCAAACAACCTATCCCCAGGTGCATGTCTTTGGAAGTGGGAGGAAGCCGGAGTACCCAGAGGGAACCCACGCATTCACGGGGAGAACATGCAAACTCCACACAGAAAGATCCCGAGCCTGGATTTGAACCCAGGACTGCAGGAACTTCGTATTGTGAGGCAGACGCACTAACCCCTCTGCCACCTTGAAGCCCTAGGTAAATATCTATCTATTGAACGTTTTTTAGCTTCGGAAAAAAATGGGAAAAAAAGGCTTCACTACACGTCTTAAAAAAATGCTCTGCCAACAATCCGCCAGTCAGCTACAGACACTGCTGTTTTTAAGGACCTTCTTAAACAAACACTAGGTAAAGATTTATTAAACGTTTGTTAGCTTTGGAAAAAAAAAATAAAAGGCTTCGCTACACGTCTTAAAATAATGCTCCTTCAACAATCTGCCAGTCAGCTACAGACACTGCTGTTTTATAGGACCTACTAAAACAAACACTAGGTAAAGATATATCCATCCATCCATTTTCTACCGCTTATTCCCTTTATGGGGTTGCGGGGGGCGCTGGCGCCTATCTCAGCTACAATCGGGCGGAAGGCGGGGTACACCCTGGATAAGTCGCCACCTCATTGCAGGGCGTACAGATCTATTAAATGTTTTTTTTTTAGTTTGGGAAAAACAATAAAAAATGCTTTGCTACATGTCTTAAAGTAATGCTCCGCCAACAATCCGCCAGTCAGCTACAGACACTGCTGTTTTTAAGGACCTTCTAAAACAAACACTAAGTAAAAATCTATTAAACATTTTTTAGCTTTGGAAGAGAAAAAAAGAAAAATAAATGCTTCGCAACACGTCTTGAAATAATTTTTCGCCAACAATCCGCCAGTCAGCTACGGACACTGCTGTTTTTAAGGACCTTCTAAAACAAACACTAGGTAAAGATCTATTAAATGTTTTTTTAGTTTTGGGAAAAAAGGCTTCGCTACACGTCTTAAAATAATGCCCCGCAAAAAATCCGCCAGTCAGCTACAGACACTGCTGTTTTATAGGACCTTCTAAAACAAACACTAGGTAAAGATCTATTAATTGTTTTTTTAGTTTTGGGAAAAAAGGCTTCGCTACACGTCTTAAAATAATGCTCCGCCAACAATCCGCCAGTCAGCTACAGACACTGCTGTTTTTAAGGACCTTCTAAAACAAACAGTAGGTAAAGATCTATTAAACTTTTTTTAGCTTTGGAAAACATTTTTTTTTAAAGGCTTTGCTACACGTCTTAAAATAATGTTCTGCCATCAATCCGCCAGTCAGCTACAGACACTGCTGTTTTTAAGGACCTTCTAAATCAAACACTAGGTAAAGATCTATTAAACGTTTTTAGCTTTGGAAAAAAATAAAAAGGCTTCGCTACACGTCTTAAAAAAAATGCTCCACCAACAATCCGCCAGTCAGCTACAGACACTGCTGTTTTTAAGGACCTTCTAAAACAAACAGTAGGTAAAGATCTATTAAACTTTTTTTAGCTTTGGAAAACATTTTTTTTTAAAGGCTTTGCTACACGTCTTAAAATAATGTTCTGCCATCAATCCGCCAGTCAGCTACAGACACTGCTGTTTTTAAGGACCTTCTAAATCAAACACTAGGTAAAGATCTATTAAACGTTTTTAGCTTTGGAAAAAAATAAAAAGGCTTCGCTACACGTCTTAAAAAAAATGCTCCACCAACAATCCGCCAGTCAGCTACAGACACTGCTGTTTTTAAGGACCTTCTAAATCAAACACTAGGTAAAGATCTATTGAAAGTTTTTTAGCTTCGGAAAAAAATGGGAAAAAAAGGCTTCACTACACGTCTTAAAAATAATGCTCTGCCAACAATCCGCCAGTCAGCTACAGACACTGCTGTTTTTAAGGACCTTCTAAATCAAACACTAGGTAAAGATCTATTAAACGTTTTTAGCTTTGGAAAAAAATAAAAAGGCTTCGCTACACGTCTTAAAAAAAATGCTCCACCAACAGTCCGCCAGTCAGCTACAGACACTGCTGTTTTTATGGACCTTCTAAATCAAACACTAGGTAAAGATCTATTAAACGTTTTTAGCTTTGGAAAAAAATAAAAAGGCTTCGCTACACGTCTTAAAAAAAATGCTCCACCAACAATCCGCCAGTCAGCTACAGACACTGCTGTTTTTATGGACCTTCTAAATCAAACACTAGGTAAAGATCTATTAAACGTTTTTAGCTTTGGAAAAAAATAAAAAGGCTTCGCTACACGTCTTAAAAAAAATGCTCCACCCACAATCCGCCAGTCAGCTACAGACACTGCTGTTTTTATGGACCTTCTAAATCAAACACTAGGTAAAGATCTATTAAACGTTTTTAGCTTTGGAAAAAAATAAAAAGGCTTCGCTACACGTCTTAAAAAAAATGCTCCACCAACAGTCCGCCAGTCAGCTACAGACACTGCTGTTTTTATGGACCTTCTAAAACAAACACTAGGTAAAGATCTATTAAACAGTTTTTAGCTTTGAAAAAAAAAAAGGCTTCGCTACACGTCTTAAAAAAATGTTCCGCCAACAATCCGCCAGTCAGCTACAGACACTGCTGTTTTTAAGGACCTTCTAAAACAAACACTAGGTAAAGATCTATTAAATGTTTTTTTAGTTTTGGGAAAAAAAGGCTTCACTACACGTCTTAAAAAAAATGCTCTGCCAACAATCCGCCAGTCAGCTACAGACACTGCTGTTTTTATGGACCTTCTAAATCAAACACTAGGTAAAGATATATTAAACGTTTTTAGCTTTGGAAAAAAATAAAAAGGCTTCGCTACACGTCTTAAAAAAAATGCTCCACCAACAGTCCGCCAGTCAGCTACAGACACTGCTGTTTTTATGGACCTTCTAAATCAAACACTAGGTAAAGATCTATTAAACGTTTTTAGCTTTGGAAAAAAATAAAAAGGCTTCGCTACACGTCTTAAAAAAAATGCTCCACCAACAATCCGCCAGTCAGCTACAGACACTGCTGTTTTTATGGACCTTCTAAATCAAACACTAGGTAAAGATCTATTAAACGTTTTTAGCTTTGGAAAAAAATAAAAAGGCTTCGCTACACGTCTTAAAAAAAATGCTCCACCCACAATCCGCCAGTCAGCTACAGACACTGCTGTTTTTATGGACCTTCTAAATCAAACACTAGGTAAAGATCTATTAAACGTTTTTAGCTTTGGAAAAAAATAAAAAGGCTTCGCTACACGTCTTAAAAAAAATGCTCCACCAACAGTCCGCCAGTCAGCTACAGACACTGCTGTTTTTATGGACCTTCTAAAACAAACACTAGGTAAAGATCTATTAAACAGTTTTTAGCTTTGAAAAAAAAAAAGGCTTCGCTACACGTCTTAAAAAAATGTTCCGCCAACAATCCGCCAGTCAGCTACAGACACTGCTGTTTTTAAGGACCTTCTAAAACAAACACTAGGTAAAGATCTATTAAATGTTTTTTTAGCTTTGAAAAAAAAAAAGGCTTCGCTACACGTCTTAAAAAAATGTTCCGCCAACAATCCGCCAGTCAGCTACAGACACTGCTGTTTTTATGGACCTTCTAAATCAAACACTAGGTAAAGATGTATTAAACGTTTTTAGCTTTGGAAAAAAATAAAAAGGCTTCGCTACACGTCTTAAAAAAAATGCTCCACCAACAATCCGCCAGTCAGCTACAGACACTGCTGTTTTTAAGGACCTTCTAAAACAAACAGTAGGTAAAGATCTATTAAACTTTTTTTAGCTTTGGAAAACATTTTTTTTTAAAGGCTTTGCTACACGTCTTAAAATAATGTTCTGCCATCAATCCGCCAGTCAGCTACAGACACTGCTGTTTTTAAGGACCTTCTAAATCAAACACTAGGTAAAGATCTATTAAACGTTTTTAGCTTTGGAAAAAAATAAAAAGGCTTCGCTACACGTCTTAAAAAAAATGCTCCACCAACAATCCGCCAGTCAGCTACAGACACTGCTGTTTTTAAGGACCTTCTAAATCAAACACTAGGTAAAGATCTATTGAAAGTTTTTTAGCTTCGGAAAAAAATGGGAAAAAAAGGCTTCACTACACGTCTTAAAAATAATGCTCTGCCAACAATCCGCCAGTCAGCTACAGACACTGCTGTTTTTAAGGACCTTCTAAATCAAACACTAGGTAAAGATCTATTAAACGTTTTTAGCTTTGGAAAAAAATAAAAAGGCTTCGCTACACGTCTTAAAAAAAATGCTCCACCAACAGTCCGCCAGTCAGCTACAGACACTGCTGTTTTTATGGACCTTCTAAATCAAACACTAGGTAAAGATCTATTAAACGTTTTTAGCTTTGGAAAAAAATAAAAAGGCTTCGCTACACGTCTTAAAAAAAATGCTCCACCAACAATCCGCCAGTCAGCTACAGACACTGCTGTTTTTATGGACCTTCTAAATCAAACACTAGGTAAAGATCTATTAAACGTTTTTAGCTTTGGAAAAAAATAAAAAGGCTTCGCTACACGTCTTAAAAAAAATGCTCCACCCACAATCCGCCAGTCAGCTACAGACACTGCTGTTTTTATGGACCTTCTAAATCAAACACTAGGTAAAGATCTATTAAACGTTTTTAGCTTTGGAAAAAAATAAAAAGGCTTCGCTACACGTCTTAAAAAAAATGCTCCACCAACAGTCCGCCAGTCAGCTACAGACACTGCTGTTTTTATGGACCTTCTAAAACAAACACTAGGTAAAGATCTATTAAACAGTTTTTAGCTTTGAAAAAAAAAAAGGCTTCGCTACACGTCTTAAAAAAATGTTCCGCCAACAATCCGCCAGTCAGCTACAGACACTGCTGTTTTTAAGGACCTTCTAAAACAAACACTAGGTAAAGATCTATTAAATGTTTTTTTAGTTTTGGGAAAAAAAGGCTTCACTACACGTCTTAAAAAAAATGCTCTGCCAACAATCCGCCAGTCAGCTACAGACACTGCTGTTTTTATGGACCTTCTAAATCAAACACTAGGTAAAGATATATTAAACGTTTTTAGCTTTGGAAAAAAATAAAAAGGCTTCGCTACACGTCTTAAAAAAAATGCTCCACCAACAGTCCGCCAGTCAGCTACAGACACTGCTGTTTTTATGGACCTTCTAAATCAAACACTAGGTAAAGATCTATTAAACGTTTTTAGCTTTGGAAAAAAATAAAAAGGCTTCGCTACACGTCTTAAAAAAAATGCTCCACCAACAATCCGCCAGTCAGCTACAGACACTGCTGTTTTTATGGACCTTCTAAATCAAACACTAGGTAAAGATCTATTAAACGTTTTTAGCTTTGGAAAAAAATAAAAAGGCTTCGCTACACGTCTTAAAAAAAATGCTCCACCCACAATCCGCCAGTCAGCTACAGACACTGCTGTTTTTATGGACCTTCTAAAACAAACACTAGGTAAAGATCTATTAAACAGTTTTTAGCTTTGAAAAAAAAAAAGGCTTCGCTACACGTCTTAAAAAAATGTTCCGCCAACAATCCGCCAGTCAGCTACAGACACTGCTGTTTTTAAGGACCTTCTAAAACAAACACTAGGTAAAGATCTATTAAATGTTTTTTTAGCTTTGAAAAAAAAAAAGGCTTCGCTACACGTCTTAAAAAAATGTTCCGCCAACAATCCGCCAGTCAGCTACAGACACTGCTGTTTTTATGGACCTTCTAAATCAAACACTAGGTAAAGATATATTAAACGTTTTTAGCTTTGGAAAAAAATAAAAAGGCTTCGCTACACGTCTTAAAAAAAATGCTCCACCAACAATCCGCCAGTCAGCTACAGACACTGCTGTTTTTAAGGACCTTCTAAAACAAACAGTAGGTAAAGATCTATTAAACTTTTTTTAGCTTTGGAAAACATTTTTTTTTAAAGGCTTTGCTACACGTCTTAAAATAATGTTCTGCCATCAATCCGCCAGTCAGCTACAGACACTGCTGTTTTTAAGGACCTTCTAAATCAAACACTAGGTAAAGATCTATTAAACGTTTTTAGCTTTGGAAAAAAATAAAAAGGCTTCGCTACACGTCTTAAAAAAAATGCTCCACCAACAATCCGCCAGTCAGCTACAGACACTGCTGTTTTTAAGGACCTTCTAAATCAAACACTAGGTAAAGATCTATTGAAAGTTTTTTAGCTTCGGAAAAAAATGGGAAAAAAAGGCTTCACTACACGTCTTAAAAATAATGCTCTGCCAACAATCCGCCAGTCAGCTACAGACACTGCTGTTTTTAAGGACCTTCTAAATCAAACACTAGGTAAAGATCTATTAAACGTTTTTAGCTTTGGAAAAAAATAAAAAGGCTTCGCTACACGTCTTAAAAAAAATGCTCCACCAACAATCCGCCAGTCAGCTACAGACACTGCTGTTTTTATGGACCTTCTAAATCAAACACTAGGTAAAGATCTATTAAACGTTTTTAGCTTTGGAAAAAAATAAAAAGGCTTCGCTACACGTCTTAAAAAAAATGCTCCACCCACAATCCGCCAGTCAGCTACAGACACTGCTGTTTTTATGGACCTTCTAAATCAAACACTAGGTAAAGATCTATTAAACGTTTTTAGCTTTGGAAAAAAATAAAAAGGCTTCGCTACACGTCTTAAAAAAAATGCTCCACCAACAGTCCGCCAGTCAGCTACAGACACTGCTGTTTTTATGGACCTTCTAAAACAAACACTAGGTAAAGATCTATTAAACAGTTTTTAGCTTTGAAAAAAAAAAAGGCTTCGCTACACGTCTTAAAAAAATGTTCCGCCAACAATCCGCCAGTCAGCTACAGACACTGCTGTTTTTAAGGACCTTCTAAAACAAACACTAGGTAAAGATCTATTAAATGTTTTTTTAGTTTTGGGAAAAAAAGGCTTCACTACACGTCTTAAAAAAAATGCTCTGCCAACAATCCGCCAGTCAGCTACAGACACTGCTGTTTTTAAGGACCTTCTAAAACATACACTAGGTAAAGATTTATTAAACGTTTGTTAGCTTTGGAAAAAAAAAAAAAGGAAATAAAAGGCTTCACTACACGTCTTAAAAAAAATGCTCCGCCAACAATCCCCCAGTCAGCTACAGACACTGCTGTTTTTAAGGACCTTCTAAATCAAACACTAGGTAAAGATCTATTAAACGTTTTTAGCTTTGGAAAAAAATAAAAAGGCTTCGCTACACGTCTTAAAAAAAATGCTCCACCAACAATCCGCCAGTCAGCTACAGACACTGCTGTTTTTAAGGACCTTCTAAATCAAACACTAGGTAAAGATCTATTGAAAGTTTTTTAGCTTCGGAAAAAAATGGGAAAAAAAGGCTTCACTACACGTCTTAAAAATAATGCTCTGCCAACAATCCGCCAGTCAGCTACAGACACTGCTGTTTTTAAGGACCTTCTAAATCAAACACTAGGTAAAGATCTATTAAACGTTTTTAGCTTTGGAAAAAAATAAAAAGGCTTCGCTACACGTCTTAAAAAAAATGCTCCACCAACAATCCGCCAGTCAGCTACAGACACTGCTGTTTTTATGGACCTTCTAAATCAAACACTAGGTAAAGATCTATTAAACGTTTTTAGCTTTGGAAAAAAATAAAAAGGCTTCGCTACACGTCTTAAAAAAAATGCTCCACCCACAATCCGCCAGTCAGCTACAGACACTGCTGTTTTTATGGACCTTCTAAATCAAACACTAGGTAAAGATCTATTAAACGTTTTTAGCTTTGGAAAAAAATAAAAAGGCTTCGCTACACGTCTTAAAAAAAATGCTCCACCAACAGTCCGCCAGTCAGCTACAGACACTGCTGTTTTTATGGACCTTCTAAAACAAACACTAGGTAAAGATCTATTAAACAGTTTTTAGCTTTGAAAAAAAAAAAGGCTTCGCTACACGTCTTAAAAAAATGTTCCGCCAACAATCCGCCAGTCAGCTACAGACACTGCTGTTTTTAAGGACCTTCTAAAACAAACACTAGGTAAAGATCTATTAAATGTTTTTTTAGTTTTGGGAAAAAAAGGCTTCACTACACGTCTTAAAAAAAATGCTCTGCCAACAATCCGCCAGTCAGCTACAGACACTGCTGTTTTTAAGGACCTTCTAAAACATACACTAGGTAAAGATTTATTAAACGTTTGTTAGCTTTGGAAAAAAAAAAAAAGGAAATAAAAGGCTTCACTACACGTCTTAAAAAAAATGCTCCGCCAACAATCCCCCAGTCAGCTACAGACACTGCTGTTTTATAGGACCTACTAAAACAAACACTAGGTAAAGATCTATCCATCCATCCATTTTCTACCGCTTATTCCCTTTATGGGGTCGCGGGGGGCGCTGGCGCCTATCTCAGCTACAATCGGGCGGAAGGCGGGGTACACCCTGGACAAGTCGCCACCTCATTGCAGGGCGTAAAGATCTATTAAATGTTTTTTTTTTAGTTTGGGAAAAAAAATAAAAAATGCTTTGCTACATGTCTTAAAGTAATGCTCCGCCAACAATCCGCCAGTCAGCTACAAACACAGCTGTTTTTAAGGACCTTCTAAAACAAACACTAAGTAAAAATCTATTAAACGTTTTTTAGCTTTGGAAGAGAAAAAAAGAAAAATAAATGCTTCGCAACACGTCTTGAAATAATTTTTCGCCAACAATCCGCCAGTCAGCTACAGACACTGCTGTTTTTAAGGACCTTCTAAAACAAACACTTGGTAAAGATCTATTAAATGTTTTTTTTAGTTTGGGGAAAAAAAAAAGGCTTCGCTACATGCCTTAAAAAAATGCTCCGCCAACAATCCGCCAGTCAGCTACAAACACTGCTGTTTTTAAGGACCTTCTAAAACAAACACTAGGTAAAGATCTATTAAATGTTTTTTTAGTTTTGGGAAAAAAGGCTTCGCTACACGTCTTAAAATAATGCCCCGCAAAAAATTCGCCAGTCAGCTACAGACACTGCTGTTTTTAAGGACCTTCTAAAACAAACACTAGGTAAAGATCTATTAATTGTTTTTTTAGTTTTGGGAAAAAAGGCTTCGCTACACGTCTTAAAATAATGCTCCGCCAACAATCCGCCAGTCAGCTACAGACACTGCTGTTTTTAAGGACCTTCTAAAACAAACACTAGGTAAAGATCTATTAAACTTTTTTTAGCTTTGGAAAACGTTTTTTTTTAAAGGCTTTGCTACACGTCTTAAAATAATGTTCTGCCATCAATCCGCCAGTCAGCTACAGACACTGCTGTTTTTAAGGACCTTCTAAATCAAACACTAGGTAAAGATCTATTAAACGTTTTTAGCTTTGGAAAAAAATAAAAAGGCTTCGCTACACGTCTTAAAAAAAATGCTCCACCAACAATCCGCCAGTCAGCTACAGACACTGCTGTTTTTAAGGACCTTCTAAAACAAACACTAGGTAAAGATCTATTAAACGTTTTTTCAGTTTTGGAAAAAAAAAAAAGGAAAAAAAGGCCTCGCTACACGTCTTAAAATAATGCTCCGCCAACAATCCGCCAGTCAGCTACAGACACTGCTGTTTTTAAGGTTACTGAAAAAAAAACACTGTTTAAATCGTTCTTATGTTTTTATCCTTGTTAAAAAACAACAAGCCAACAAAAAAACGAAAATAGGCTTTTGCTACAAATCTTAAAATAAAGTTCCGCCTTCACACAACCGCGAGGAATGCGAATGACAATCCTCGGAAGAAAAAGCAGATAAAATTCACTGACTTAAAGAAGGAATTCATCAAAAACATGAGGCTTGTCTAGCGGATGGCCAAGTAGTACTCGTTTAGGACTGCCGATGATACAGAAGCAGAATGAGCATAAACGAGGGACATTTATCCATGAAAACGTGGAGAAGCAGCTGATGGTGTGTTTGACAGAGAAGCAGCTGGAAGGAGAAACGGTAGAAGTCTCTTGAGTATGATGGCGCTGGAAAAACGCTGACATCGTCGACCCCACCCCTCCACCTGCTTGTCCGGCTCACTCCAAATGGCGAAGCAACTTGAGCCGGCCACGTTTTCTTTAACGCACCGAGAGGACGACGTACGTGACCTCGGCGTGTCTGGATGCTCTCCAGAGGCCGTAAAAAGTTAAGCCGTTCCGGGCGGATCGCGTTCAACCCTTTGATCGTCCAGAGGCTCCTTGCATGTGTCAACTGTCAACGCCCTGGAGGTCCGCGCTCAGCACGGCCCGCGACGGGCGGACACCTAGGACATCCTGGATGCGGACATCAATGACATCATAAGAATAGAACCGAATAGAATAGAATAGATATTTATTGTCATTGCACAAGTACAACGAGATTGATATTTTGGTACAAGTCCCGCTAAGAGCAGACATACGTTACAGGGGAGGACAAGACGAGACCGCCAACGGATCAGCCCCTTACGGCGCTCCTTAAGAAGGTGAGAAAAGGCTAGACCCTCAGGAGGGGTCCAGACTGAGTCCAAGGAAAAAACCTCACTTAGCAAGGCACACATTTAGACATGGTACGTATATCACACCAACGTGCAACAGAGAGAGGGGGTGGGTTTGAGGAGACTCGCTGCCGCTGTATAGCGCTGCTCAGCCATCCACAGCCCCAGAGGAATTAAGCAGTGGTGAAGGCGTTGATTTCAAGGGTGGGGGTCATGTGTGCGTGTATGCCCAATTCACTTGGGAGAGATGATGAATGTTTTTGTATGACTGAGGCCGATCAAAGTTTGACTGCAAAAAGGAAAGTCAAAAGCGTCTATCTTTGAGGAGTCCTCGGGAGATTTTCTTCAGAACAGCCTGTTCCTGTGTCAAGGCCATTCAAGGGAGTCCAAATCGTAGATTAAGAAGTTTTTTTTCTTCGAGAAGACAAAATAGTGACTTATCTCCTCTGTTTGTTCATACTGGATTTCTTCAATTCCAATGAATTATTCCTTCTCTGCAGACCTTTCCAAGATGAGATCCATTTTGCGATTCAACTCAGAAATCGCTCCAGTCTTTGTTCCCACAGCCCAACCCAATTCTTCCATTGCGTTGAACAGCCGTTGGGGCCCTTGACTGGCTGCCATCGTCTTCCGAATTTGTCGATACACCAGAGCAATGCCCAGCCCAATCAGCAAGTGCCCCGCGATCACAGATCCAAATAGGTAGATGTCTTCGACGTCCTCGATGGAAAGGACTGAGAGGCACATCATCCTCCATGTATTCCAGGAGTCCCTCACGTACCCCGCAGCCATGGTTCCGTCAGGGCAGCCAGGCTCCCCCGAACATCTTTTTCTTGTCGAAAAGACTGTCAATTGCGTCAAGAGTCCAGCTGATCATATTCATATTGATATTTGGATTAGAGGACAGCGCAAAGAAAAAGTTCAGACAAAGACAAGACGCAGAGAGCAAGCAGGGAAGGAGGGAATGGAGAGAATGTCGACCGCCCTCCCTAGATGCAAGCTTGAGAAGGGTCCAAGGTCTGTCACCTGATGGGCATCCGGCAAGGAGAGCGAAGGAAATAAGGGGGGTGGTTTTTGATCTAACGACGGTGGTCCAGAACCTCTGTGGGGAGTCCTGGACGGGCCTCGGGCAAACGCTTTGTATCCACTGAAGGGGGGCTGACGGAACAAGATGGGAGGGCAGGGGTGGGGTCTTTAGAGTGGGGGTCTCTGGCTTCTTGACATGATCCATCTCCACCTGGTCCTCCATAAATGCAGCAAAATATTGACTGGTATATTTAATGGGCTTACTTTTTGATGAATAAACAGATTAAAAAAAAAAGTAGGCGGTATAGCTCGGTTGGCAGAGTGGCTGTGCCAACGACTTGAGGGTTCCGGGTTCGATGTTGTTGTGTCCTTGGGCAAGACACTTTACCCACCTGCTCCCAGTGCCACCCACACTGGTTTAAATGTAACTGAAATATTGGGTTTCACTATGTAAAGCGTTTTGAGTCACTAGAGAAAAGCGCTATATAAAATATAATTCATTATAATTCACATAAATTTAAAAAAAAGCCCTGTGATGAGTTAAAGTTAAGTTAAAGTACCAATGATTGTCACACACATACTAGGTGTGGCGAAATTTTCCGTCTGCATTCGACCCATCCCCTTGTTCACCCCCCGGGAAGTGAGGGGAGCAGTAGGCAGCAGATGTGCCACGCCCAGGGATCATTAATGGTGATTTAACCCCCAATTCCAACCCTTGATGCTGAGTGCCAAGCAGGGAGGCAATGGGTCCCATTTTTTTTATAGTCTTTGGTATGACTCGGCCGGGGTTTGAACTCCCAACCTACCGATCTCAGGGCGGACACTCTAACCACTTGGCCACTGGGTAGGTCCAGGGTGTACACCGCCTTCCGCCCGATTGTAGCTGAAATTGGCACCAGCGCCCCCCGCGACCCCAAAGGGAATAAGCGGTAGAAATCGGATGGATGGCTGGATGGATGGATGGACAAATACAAAAAAATCCAATATAATATTGATAATGATGACAACAATAATTACAACTAGAAGTAAATGGGGGCTTGCATTGCAGCAGGTAATGATAATGATAATAACAATAACAATAGTAATAATAATAATAATAAAAGTTGAAGTATGAACAATATTAATATAGGCTGCTTGCATTGCAGCAGGTAATGATAATGATAATAATAATAACAATGGTAATAATAATAATAATAAAAGTTGAAGTATGAACAATATTAATATAGGCTGCTTGCATTGCAGCAGGTAATGATAATGATAATAATAATAACAATAGTAATAATAATAATAATAAAAGTTGAAGTATGAACAATATTAATATAGGCTGCTTGCATTGCAAGCGCCCCTTCCCTGCTGTATAAATGGGCATTTGCATTGCAGCAGGCCCATAAGAATGATATTGATAATAATAATAATAATAATAATAATAATAATGAAAAAATAAAAATAATAATAATAATAAATGGGTTGTACTTGTATAGCGCTTTTCTACCTTCAAGGTACTCAAAGCGCTTCCACATTTACCCATTCACACACACATTCACACACTGATGGAGGGAGCTGCCATGCAAGGCGCCAACCAGCACCCATCAGGAGCAAGGGTGAAGTGTCTTACTCAGGACACAACGGACGTGACGAGGTTGGTACTAGGTGGGAATTGAACCAGGGACCCTCGGGTTGCGCACGGCCACTCTTCCACTGCGCCACACCGTCCCATATTAGTAATACTAATAATAATGAACATAAACATATTAGTAAGAGTAATAATAATAATAATAATAATAGGGCTTCACGGTGGCAGAGGGGTTAGTGCGTCTGCCTCACAATACGAAGGTCCTGCAGTCCTTGGTTCAATCCCGGGCTCGGGATCTTTCTGTGTGGAGTTTGCATGTCCTCCCCGTGACTGCGTGGGTTCCCTCCGGGTACTTTGGCTTCCTCCCACTTCCAAAGACATGCACCTGGGGATAGGTTGATTGGCAACACTAAATGGTCCCTAGTGTGTGAATGTTGTCTGTCTATCTGTGTTGGCCCTGCGATGAGGTGGCGACTTGTCCAGGGTGTACCCCGCCTTCCGCCCGATTGTAGCTGAGATAGGTACCAGCACCCCCCGCGACCCCAAAGGAAATAAGCGGCAGAAAATGGAAGGATGGCTAATAATAATAATAATAATAATAACAATAATAATAATAATAATAAAAAACAATGATAAGAACAAGATTTGTATTAATGATATTAAATGTTTTATTAGTAACATTTTTTTTATTTGTAAAATCAATAATTAAATGACTCAACATGTATAGGTCCCAAAAATAATATAACAAACACATTCAAACAGTTTTCCAAATTCAGAAAAAAAAAATATGTCTAGGGGCCGGTATATCTATTTTTAGGAACACAAATACAAAACCACACAATAACGTCTGATTGAATGCTAAAAAGCGTTATGACAGACAGCATGAAAAAACGCAATGGAATTTTACATTTTTTTACTAATTGAGACATCCAGAATGTACATAAAAGTAAATAATGTGATTTACAATATTAGCTATGAACGGGAAAACACTGAATATTGTCACATCGACACATTTTACAATCAAGCGAAATGCAACAAAAATGCAACAATCACTGCGAAATATGAACGCGAAGGAAGGTCTGGTCTAAAACTATTTTAGATAACGTTTTAACACACATACAGATACAAATCAAAAATGTTTTGTATTTTAGGGTTTCGGCACTTTAAATCACTGTTGTTTTATTCCCAAGAAAACGACACAAACAAAACTTTCTGTTTTCTGCATGCTTTGAATAGGAGAAAGTAGCACCATCTGGTGGACACTCATGGAAATATTTAAAGTGATGATATTTATTGTGAAATCTTACAACGCAATGATTATATAAATGGATGTTAAAATATATGTGTGGTCAAAAATAGCTTTTTTAAAGCTTGTTTTTTTGTCACAAGCGTGTGACTTTTTGTCTAAATCCAAAATGAACAATGTGTACCTTTGCTCAAAACAGCACCTCTTATATAGAGGATCTTTGGCAAACAAGGCATAGAAAATAGTAAAGCACTCCTACAGAGGCTCTTTGACCATTGTGTTAGCAGTCGATCCTGATAACAGGTGCTCCTGTCGTATAGGGGATCTTTGACTCGCATTTTTGCAGCACGTCCTTAAATACGGCCGAGCGCTCCTGTCATATAAAAGGATTTTTGACCAACATTTTTGAAGCGCTCCTGTCATATAAAAGGATCTTTGACCAGCATTTTTGAAGCATGTCTTTAAAAACACCGGAACGCTCCTCCTTTGATAAGATAATGATTAAATGTGTTTTATTATTTTGTGTATGGCTAATTTAAATGTTTTTATTGGATATACTTCTTTTTATGTTTTACAACATGCAGGACTTTGGAAACGGTTTGTAAAATGTACAAAATAAATAAATTGTATTAGATTGGATGCAAAAGATCTTTGACCAGCATTTTTGAAGTAGGTCATGAAAAACTACAGAGACTTTCTGTCAGACAGAGGATCTTTGACTAGCATTTTTTTTAAGTAAGTCCTAAAAACAGTCAGGAACTCCTGCCATATAGAGGATCTTTGATTAGCATTTTTTAAAGTAGGTCCTAAACAAAAGCAGATCACTCCTGTCACATAGGTGATCTTTGACTAACATATTTGAAATGGGTCATTTCAAACTGGAGAGCCTTTCTGTCAAATAGAGGATCTTTGACAAGCATTTTTTTAAGTAGGTCCTAACTCCTGTCATATAGAGGATCTATGATTAGAATTTTTTAATATAGGTCCACATAAAAGCAGATCAATCCTGTCACATAGGTGATCTTTGACTAGCATTTTTGAAGGACTAGGTTCCAAAACACATGAAAGTGAAGTGAAGTGAATTATATTTATATAGCGCTTTTCTCAAGTGACTCAAAGCGCTTTACATAGTGACACCCAATATCTAAGTTACATTTAAACCAGTGTGGGTGGCACTGGGAGCAGGTGGGTAAAGTGTCTTGCCCAAGGACACAACGGCAGTAACTAGGATGGCACAAGCGGGAATCGAACCTGCAACCCTTAAGTTGCTGGCACGGCCACTCTACCAACCGAGCTATGCCGAAAGATCTCCTGTCATATAGTGGATCTTTGACTAACATATTTGAAATGGGTCCTTAAGAACAGGAGCGCCTTTCCGTCAAATAGAGAATCTTTGACAAGCATTTTTTAAATTAGGTCCTAAAAACAGTCAAGAACTCCTACTATATAGAGGATCTTTGATCAGCAGTTTTTAAAGTAGGTCCACACAAAAGCAGATCACTCATGTCACATAGGTGATCTTTGACTAGCATTTTTGAAGGACTAGGTTACAAAACGATTAAAGACCTCATGTCATATAGTGGATCTTTAACTAACCTATTTGAAATAGGTCTTTAAAAACAGCAGAGTACTCTTGTCATATTTGACTATTTTTTTATAGGTCCAAATGCAACTAAATTTATCTTTCAAAAAGAGGATCGTTGACGAACATTTTTTTAAAGTAGGTCCTAAACAAAAGCAGACTAATCCTGTCAAATAGATGATCTTTGACTAGCTTTTTTAAAAATATGTCCTTATGCATCATAGTCTATCTTTCAAATAGAGAATCTTTGACCAGCATTTTTTAAACGTAGGTCCCAAAAACAAAAGAGGATCACTCCTGTCAAATAGATTATCTTTGACTCGGATTTTTGAAGTACTACACTTTAAATAAACATTGAAGAACTCCTGCTATTTAAATGATCTGTGACTAGCATTTGTTGAAATAGGTCCTTCAAAACAACAGAGCTTTTATGTAAAATAGAGGATCTTTTTTTAAAGTAGGTCCCAAAAATCAATCGACAACTCCTCCTATGTTAAGTATCTTTGATTAGAATTTTTTATTAAGAATGTCCTACAAAAAGCAGCGCAATCCTGTCAAATTAGTGATCTTCAATAATCATTTTTAGACTAAAAAACAATGAAGAACTCCGGTCATATAATGGCTCTTTGACTAGCATTTTTGAAATATGGCCTAAAAAACATTGACTAACTCCTGTCATATAGTGGATCTTTGACTAGAATTTTCGAAGTAGGTCCTACAAAACAATGAAGAAATCCTGTAATATGGTGGATCTTTGACTAGCACTTTTGAAATAGGGCCTTAAAAACAATGAAGAACTCCTCTCGCGTAGATAATCTTCGACTAGCATTTTGAAGTAGGTTCAAAAAACCAGAGACCTCCTGTTATTTAGATGATCTTCGACTGGCATTTTTTTTAAAAGGTCCTTAAAAACAACAGAGCCTTTCTGTCAAATAGAGGATCTTTGATTGGCATTTTTTTAAAGTCTGTCTCAAAAATTCAGTTAACAATTCCTCCCATATTAAGGATCTTTGACTAGAATTTTTTGATTAAGTATGTCCTAAAAAAGCAGAGCATTCCTGTCAAATAAATGATCTTTGATGAGCATTTTTGAAGTAGGTCTTAAAAAACAATGAAGAACTCCTGTAATATGGTGGATCTTTGACTAGCACTTTTGAAATAGAGCCTAAAAAGCAGCAGAGACCTCCTGTTATTTGGATGATCTTCGACTAGCATTTTTTGAAATAGGTCCTTAAAAACAACAGAGCCTTTCTGTCAAATAGAGGGTCTTTGACTGGCATTTTTTTAAAGTCTGTATCAAAAATTCAGTCAACAATTCCTCCTATATTAAGGATCTTTGAATAGATTTTTTTGATTAAGTATGTCCTAAAAAAGCAGAGCATTCCTGTCAAATAAATGATCTTTGATGAGCATTTTTGAAGTAGGTCTTAAAAAACAATGAAGAACTCCTGTCATATGGTGGATCTTTGACTAACACTTTTGAAATAAGGCCTAAAAAACAATGAAGAACTCATGTCATGTAGATTATCTTCCACTAGCATTTTGAAATAGGTCCAAAAAAACAGCAGAGACCTTTTGTTATTTAGATGATTTTCAACTAACATTTTTTGAAATAGGTCCTTAAAAACAACAGAGCCTTTCTATCAAATAGATGATCTTTGACTGGCATTTTTTAAAAGTCGGTCTCAAAAAAATCAGTCAACAACTCCTCCCATATTAAGGATCTTTGATTAGAATTTTTTTTATTAAGTATGGCTTATAAAAATCCGTGCATTCCTGTCCAATAAATGATCTTTGATAAGCATTTTTGAATTAAGTCCTAAAAAAATTAAGAACTTCTGTCACGTAGATGATCTTCGACTAGCATTTTGAAATAGGTCGAAAAAAACAGCAGAGACCTCTTGTTATTTAGATGATCTTCGACTAGCATTTTTTTTAAATAGGTCCCTAAACACAACAGAGCATTTCTATCAAATAGATGATCTTTGACTGGCATTTTTTTAAAGTCGGTCTCAAAAAAATCGGTCAACAACTCCTCCCATATTAAGGATATTTGATTAGAATTTTTTTTACTAAGTATGGCCTATAAAAAGCAGAGCATTTATGTCCAATAAATGATCTTTAATGAGCATTTTTGAATTAGGTCCTAAAAAAAATTAAGAACTCCTGTCTCGTAGATGATCTTAAACTAGCATTTTGAAATAGGTCGAAAAAAACAGCAGACCTCTTGCTATTTAGATGATCTTCGACTAGCATTTTTTTAAATAGGTCCCTAAAAACAACAGAGCATCTCTATCAAATAGATGATCTTTGACTGGCATTTTTTAAAAGTTGGTCTCAAAAAAATCAGTCAACAACTCCTCCCATATTAAGGATATTTGATTAGATTTTTTTTACTAAGTATGGCCTATAAAAAGCAGGGCATTCCTGTCCAATAAATGATCTTTGCTAAGCACTTTTGTATTAGGTCTTAAAAAACAATTAAGAACTCCTGTCACGTAGATGATCTTCGACTAGCATTTTGAAGTAGGTAAAAAAAAAAACAGCAGAGACCTCCTGTTGTTTACATGATCTTCGACCAGCATTTTTTGAAATAGGTCCCTAAAAATAACAGAGCATCTCTATCAAATAGATGATCTTTGACTGGCATTTTTTAAAGTTGGTCTTAAAAGAATCAGTCAACAACTCCTCCCATATTAAGGATCTTTGATTAGAATTTTTTTTGATTAAGTATGTCCTATAAAAAGTAGAGCATTCCTGCCCAATAAATGATCTTTGATAAGCATTTTTGAATTAGGTCCTAAAAAACAATTAAGAACTCCTGTCACGTAGATTATCTTCGACTAGCATTTTGAAGTATGTCAAAAAAAAAAAAACCCCAGCAGAGACCTTCTGTTATTTAAATGATATTCGACTAGCATTTTTTGAAATAGGTCCTTAAAAACAACACAGCCTCTCAATCAAATAGAGGATCTTTGACTGGCATTTTTTTAAAGTCGGTCTCAAAAAAATCAGTCAACAACTTTCCCGATATTAAGGATATTTGATTAGAATTTTTTTTGATTAAGTATGACCTAAAAAAAAGCAGAGCATTCTTGTCAAATAAATGATATTTGATAAGCATTTTTTTAACTAGGTCCTAAAAAACAATGAAGAACTCCTGTCATATACTCCACCATATGACAGGAGTTCTTCATTGCTTTTTAAGACCTACTTCAAAAATGCTCATCAAAGATCATGTAGAT